>NW_010966092.1:927206-928210 GCF_000463585.1 Tarenaya hassleriana | reverse complement strand
GGAGACGGCCCAGCGTCTGCATCCGTCGCAGCATATCGGCCGTTTGTTTCCGGACGATGTGTCCCTTAACTAACGCCTGTAGCTTCACCAACGCCTTCAACGCTCTTAACGCCCTCCTCCCCTGATTTTCCACCATTGTACCCAAATTAAAAAAAAAAAAGATCTAGGGTCAAAAAATTCACATTTCAATTATTATATATATATATATATATATAATAGATGTGGGCTATCAAGGAGACAAATTTACACTTACAGACAGCGAAGGGGGTAAGATTAGGTTACGTGACAATTTCTAGGCTCTTGACATTACTATTAAATCAGAAAACAAAATTTGGAATAAAACTATGTTGAATTTGTGGGAAATCAAACAGATTTTAAAGAAAAAAGCATTCTTTTTATACAATCGCAATTAAATTCCGTGTGTTATGGAAAATATATACTAATTCCGAATTGGAACAACGACAAATTAATAAATAGAGGGAAAATACGCAACTTTTTAAAGTTTGGGGAAAAATATAAAATATATAAGTAATACTAATTTATGTGTTATTATGGGGCCAATGCAATGCAACTCCGTGAATGGAAAAATTATTTTTTTTAAGAAAATCAACGTCAGACAGCTAGTCTACAGTAAATATATAATAAAGGCAAGAAGCTGTATTCAAAATTTTGGGGAAAAATTGCAATTCAAATTTAGAAATGTGCAAGCTTTGGTTAATTTGATTTCTTGGTGGTGGAAGGGAAAAAAAGGATGAAAGAAAAAGGATTTTCTCGAGATTCCTGCATTTTCTCGGCAGCCAAACAGAGTAAAGATTTGAAAAAAAAAGTACAAACTAACCAGGTAACCACGGAAAGCGGACTGAATCTTCACCGCCGCCTTGTACTCCTTCGCCCGCCGCCGGTTACTCCCTCCACCGCTCCTCCCGGCTGTCGTTCCGTTCGTCAGCCTTACAACCTCCGCCGCCGCATGAGCGGCCGCGAGTGCTGCCTCCGCCACGGCGGCG
>NW_010966092.1:913993-926869 GCF_000463585.1 Tarenaya hassleriana | reverse complement strand
CCCGCCGCGGCGGGGGGGGCGGCCGCGACGGCGATCGCGTGCCTCTCGGCGTCCGCCGCCGCAGTTGACGGGATCGAAGACGAGGGAGGAGCGATTCTCTTGCTGGAATGCGCCGCCGGAGACGAAGATCTGGTGAAGCTCCATCTTTGTCGGTCCCTCACCGGCGCCGATTTTTCATGTTTCTTGCTGCCGAAGAGTCGTCCGAAGAAGCCCATCGTATATTACCGGAAAACCGCCGGTGGTCTTGGAAGTCTGCCGATGGCTTCGGTTGGTCTGAGCTTCGAGAGGCTAAGGCTGCGAGATTGGGTGCGATATCCATATATATAGCAGAAGAAACATGGATCTGCCGGGTGCGCTAACACGCGCTTGGAAGAGCGCGTTGATTACACGCGCGCATTGAAGCTTTGTTGACGATTAAGTGAATAAGTCAAAGGTAACTGTTACGGTAATTGTGTGACAAGGTTTGGTTCGAATTCCAAACGTAAGACATGTTTTTCTTTTCTTTTCTTTCCTTATTTTTTTATTTTTACTTTTGATTTGAAATTTGGGTAATATGTATACACACACACAGAACACACTTAATCAGCCGATTTAGAAAATTTGAATCCGGTTGAATTTGAATTAAATCGAAATCCTGCAATGATTAAAGGGCCCTCCGGCATTGTCACGACGAAAATCATGGCATTTTTTTTTTCATAATTAGCAAATCTTTATAGTATATAAAGTTCAAGGTGGTGATAATAATTGGCCACACCACATTTAAAAAACAAAATGAAACGAGTTGAAAATAAAAACGTACATCTCTAAGATATTATTATCTCTTTTTTATTACAGATTATTATTTTCGTTGTCGTGGTAGAAGCTCAAATGTCCTTTATTCCCCGTAGTTGATTCCTTACTTATTGAGCTCCAAGTACTCCATCAGTATTCTGCAGACGAAATAAATTATAAATAACCAATCAGATTTACACTATATATATATATACATATGTATATGTATTATTACGTACAATAAAATAAAGTTGGTGCATCGAATGGTATAAACTATAAACTCGGTATATATATATAGAGAGAGAGAGAGAGAGATGTCACATGTTCCTATATACTTTTATCTACCACGTTCGATCACAAAAATTACGTATTTATGGCATATAAAATAATAAATATATACTAATAGATAAACTGCATAACTAATAACTATTATTAACTCTATATATTTATGGAAATTCGTACCGCAACTGATAGGCGATATGTTGCAGAGGCCGGGCAGAGCGGTGGCGGCACGGAGGGCGCCGCAGAGGCAATCTTGGCGGGTGGATTGGATGGCGGCGCAGCAGTCGGAGCTCGCGGACAGACCCTGGTGGCGGTTGGCCATGCCGTTGAATATCACCGGCGCACACACTTGCAGTTTCGCTAGATCGCCGCCGCATTGTTGGGCTCGAACCACTGGTCCGATGGTCACTAGAACCATTAGGACAATGGCTGCAATATATTTCATGGTTGAAGGGTTTTTAAATTGCTGAGGGTTCAGTGGTTATTGATGTTTTGCTTAGAGATCTGATCTCTACATATACACCCACACGCATGTGTATGTATATATATACGTAGAATATGTGAGTATCTCTTTGCACTGTTTTTGCCTCCATGAGAGTTGCATGAATAAGCTGAAAGAAAGGGGAATGAAAAGTGTGTGGATGTGAATTTTGTTTTCCATTTAAAAAAAAGAAAAGAGAAAGGAATATTGGCATTGCTTATAAACATTGCATAAATAGTTATATATATATATATATATATATATATGTCCGATTAAGTTTTATTTCGATAATCGAGTATTCTAGATCGATGCTCAAACTCTCGGGACCGATGAGAAATAGGAGTGGACGTTTCGATATTCGATTCAGATTCGGGACGGAAATGGTTTGGATCGGTTTTACAAAAATTGGACCCTCAGGACAAAAACCGAACTTTCTTAAAAGAACAAGATGTTCCTCAAAACATTTTTCAGGTAACAGATTAACACTTGCAAGAGACACCAAGGAAGGACAAAGCAGTCAGAGATAGAAAAAAAAAAAGTAAAAAAATAATTAAAAAAAGATCCTAGATACCGACCGAAGAACAACACAATAGCAGTACACATGTTCGGGTGTACTCTGTACACAGATAAACTGGTCCTAAATGCATAATTAATGCCAATAAAAAAAACGAGCTGATAAATACGACCAAATTTTTATTTATTTTTTATTACTATAAGTTGTTAGTCAGTACTTCCAAGCATAGCTCATGGTGTTGTTGTTGTTGTGGTCATCATCAAGATCACTGTTAAAGAACCCATTGTCTGGGAATTCTTGGGACATGTTTGGAACCATACCTTCCTCAGAACTAGCAAGGTTCTGGTTCTGATGGCTGAGCCCTTTGTTGCTCCCTGCTACTGACGAAGACCCGTTGTTCGAAGTGGCTCCGAAACTGTTGGAACTGCTCGGGATCTGCCCTCCCGATGAAGGGTGTTGCCCTATGCCCATGATGCTCTGACCAGTTCCGGTGTTGCTGCTTCTTCTGTTTGATATCTGCTGTAGTAACTGATGGATCATCTGCTGTTCCAGAGCTTGGTTACCATTAATGGAAGGTTGTTGGTGGTTTGCTTGAAGTGAGAGGCTGTTAATGGAAGATTCCTGGCCGGTGGTTGATGGGTTCTGCAGAGAAGTAGGCAACAGACCACTATGTCCTTGAAAGCTCGAAGAAGATGGGCTTGGGTTAGGATTTGAGTTCATTGTGTTCTGCCTCGTAAACATGGCCTGGTAGTTGGTGAACGGAAAGGCAGCTTGTGCAGGGTCGCTCATCGGGATGTTGATCCCGGGATTCTTCTTCTGCAAGGCCATCGCCTGGTTGAGGCTGTTGTTCCTCCTATCTACTGGAAATCCTCGAGAATTTGTCGGTTGCTCCATCTCCGGGATTTTCTGCATCTGGAGTTTATCCGTATGTCGGGGATAGTTGTTCAAAGCCTCTGCAGAAGAAGATACACAAGTGAAAACACGTCATTACATTATCTGACAGAATCAATTCCAAAGGCAACGGCTTTTCTCTGCACGAAGAAACCCGGATGAAATGCACTAGTTGGGTATGGAATTACCGATCGGACCAACTCTTTGGTCGCGGCAGAAGTCGATCAAATCTTTCATGCTGTTAACAACCTCAGAAATCTGTTTCAGCAAACGCAAAAGAAGATCAAGGAAATAGGAGAAATCGATGAGGAAAGAAGGCGAAAAACAGAGATGGAATCAAGAACTGAACGGAGAAAGTCACCTGCAAACACCGGACGTATCTCTTGGAGAAGCCCAAGTCATTGAGTGAATGCAACTCCAAGCTTCTCTTTAAGTGACATCCAGCAGCCACGACCCTGAAGCAAAATTTCATCAACATCCCTTAAAAACTGTATATACCTTTTTTTATTAGTTCCAAGGATTATCGTTGAATCGATTTCCGGGAACCCCTCTTCATTACGATAAATCAATCACGAGGATAAATAACGACACTAGAGAAACTCTTCATATATTTCTCAGTTCAATTCCGACAGCTCTGCTTTTTCTTGCATTGTTGAGAAAAACGACCGAACCATCAGACAATATGCAGCAATAATGGAGTTGGAACTCACATGTTGCCATTTGCTTGCAAGTCTTCTTGTTGAAGAACTCCATTCGATCCACATTCAGATAATGAACTCTGACATTTCTGTGCAACCTGAAGTAACTGGTTCACCTGCATGGCTCCCAAAAAAAGGCTTTCTTGAGTTCAAAAATCGAATGCTAATGCTCGTCTTGAATTAGTCGAGAACTTGATTAGAAACCAGAAAAATGATCGAACCCATAATCAAATTTTTAGAAAAAATCAGTTTCACTCGGGTAATGACAAAGGTAAGGATCATGATTAAGCACCAGTACATGAATACCCGATATATATCAAATTTATTACCTGTGGTCCAACAAAACGACGGGGAAGAAGTTCTTCATGGCGACGAGCACAGAATTCCCATGAAAGAATCTGGAGAAAAGTAGAAGGAAACACTTAGGCTACTGTCGTAAATAAAAGGACGAAAGAATTATTACAAGATCCTGGGACCTTCAGTTCTTGAGAGAATATTATCCGGAGATGGCCTTCACGTACTACACGGAAATGCTCATACACACTTTCCTGGACCGCTTTCTCATATTCTAAGATCATAATTCCCGAAGGAGTTCTACGCTCAAATGGCACGCCCAAATAAAGAAGCTCGTCAATGACACCACTTGCAAATTTGATTTCGCTGAGCCTTGGTAAGACTTCAAAAGTTGCTTCTGCAGAATTTTTTTTTTATAGAAGAGATGACATTAGATATTACTTTTGCCAACTAGAAACATAGTTTATCCCCGAAAAATTTTGATACTCGAGAAAAGATTGTTAAAAGAGTCGGTAATCTCTTGAAGCTGCTATATCATCAGCTGAAAAAACAAATTGTTCGAAATTCAACAAAATGTGAGTTGCAGAAAACTGTGTCAGGCATTCAGATGCATACTAATCTTGTTCTTGTCCGAAAAGGACAGCAGAAGTTACAAAAAAAAACTAGAGACGGACAACGATAATAGAAGCAGTGATTGCTGAATAATAAAGAACTAAATGCTAAAAGCCTAAAAGTAATACTCTAGCATGAAGTCTTAACTTACCAAATCCTCTTCCCGATTTGGAACCACAAATATCACATTGCCATGCATCCTGAAAATAGAACAAAGACAATCCGGAAAAAGATTGAATTAGTAATAATACCGTAAAAGCAGTAACATTACATGAAATCAACACGTATGAAACCCGTGTCAAAGGCAACGAAGCTTGGGTAGCCACAAAAGCACAACACATACTGCCGAAAGGTGGCACGGTGGTAAAGGCAAACTACTGTTTCACATTTGGATATTACAACAACACAATTAGAGAAATTCAATCAGTTAGGAGACATACCATGGCTGCCTGAGGAAAAACACCAAGTGTTTGGTGCCCCACATTATCGTATAGAGAGAGACACCATCTTTTCTTCGCACGGGGAGAATAATATTCGGCCACAAATTTCTTCCAATAAACGATACTGTTATCCTACATAACCAACGTTACAAAGACCAATATCTTTAACGATATAAACACAGTGTGTCTAGTATATAAAAGTTTTCCCGAGTAAGAAAAGACAGATCCTTTGAACTAAAAGTGTACTCACAGAAGGCCTCTGTCGCTGATGATAGAGGTATTGCATCAACCTTCGGGCACATACACTATTTTCATATGACCGTGCTGCAACAGGTAGCTGCTGCTGCTGCATTCCTTGTTGGTGCAATTGCTGCTGCTGCAACTGAACTCGCTGCAATGGTGACAAGGACTGAAGAAGTAGTTGTTGTTGTTGTTGCTGTTGTTGCCTCAGCCTCTGTTGCTGAAGCAAAAGTTGGAACTGTGGGTTATGGCCATGTTGTTGCTGTAACATATCCTGTCTCTGAAGCCATTGTCTTAAAACCTGCTGCTGCAGAAAATCATCCTGTTTCATATCAAGCCGAGGTTTTTTCTGCACCCGGGTTAAATTGTTGGGGTCCTGAAAGAAAGTTTCAGGGGCTCGGGGCACCACTGAAAGCGGGCTTCTACCATTTTGTGATGTAGCACTGGAACCTCCTTGTTGAACACTCGGGTTTTGATGGGAGCTCTGTTGCACTACCGTAGACCCATCAACAATTGACGACCCAGAAATGCTGATATTGTTAGAGGAGAAGGACATAGGTGAGGCCGGTAATCGCATGTATGACTCATTATTGATGCTAGTACTCCTCTGCAAATGAGGACCACCACCAGAAAGGCCCGAATTTGCATCTGTCACCAATGAACTCGCTCCGACACTCGGACCCGAGGTCGAGACGCTATTCATCATCGGATTGTTCACGTCCCCAGTAGAAACCATACTTAGATTGTGGTACCCTTGTCCAGATCCGGGACCAGAATTAGCCGAATTCCCATAGGAGGAGTTCAAGAGAGAACAGTTCATGAATCCTTGGGATTCCCCATCTCCCTGGAAGAAAATTCCCGAGCTCGAGGAAGATTGAGTTGGTCCTCCAGCCATCTCGGAATCTGCCGAGGCAGTCAAGTGCCTCGATGGCTCGATGGGCAGAGTCGAATCTAGCTATATAGTGCAGTTACTAAACCTTCAATATCAGGGTACAACAGCAAATCACACACAGAGTACACACCGCAAGCATAAAGGCTCCGCCTTTAAACACTCTTCTGTTTGCCAAGACCTACAACAAGTATAATCATCAATAGAAATTAGAATTTGGATAATGTATGCGTAGAAATCCCGGTGAAATCGACTACTGCAGTAAAAATTTAGAGCATGGAAATAAACCCCAATTCCAAATTTCATCCCCAGAGCACTGAGAAGCGCTAACTTGAGCGCAATAGAGCTAAACAGCAAAGTTTCATCGCCCAGGAACAACGAAATTCCCAGCATTACATAGGTATAAGAGTGACGAAACTTCAAATCTGAGCAGAAACTTTTAAAAACCCTAATTTCAAGTCAAGCACGTCGCAGAGGTAACCCGTAAACTACACGAAATCAAGATAAAACCCGCGAATTTGACAAGAATTATAAACTCAGAGCAACAAGAGATGACAAAAAAAAACCCCAGAAACTATCCCGCGACAAGAAAATTCGAAGGAAGAAACCAAACAAAATCCACATGAGAACAACACACACACCATACAATGAACTGCGAACTCGAGCTTCTTGCAAAGATCGATCGGTCTGGCACGTAAATACTAAATCAAATGAACAGAAATATCGAATCAGAGAACCAAGAGAATTAATTAAATACAACTACCTGAAGATTTCAAGTTGGAAATGCTAAAAAAGAAGGGTTTTTTTTTTGCATAAACAAAAAGTGGAGGAGATGAGAGAGAGAGTATAAAAGCGTGGTATTGTTTATATACTTCATATGCCTAGCGGGAATCATAGAGATGGATAACCGGTTGCACCGGTGACCTAGCCTTTGTACTTACCGGCTTTATCCGGTGAAGACCCGAGAGATCGAAGACGACGAAAATACAGTACGGCTTTGTCTTTTCTAATATGTATTTTTCTTTTTCAACAGTAGCTGGCTCAATCGCCATTTACAACTGTAAAACATTAGGATGGGCCGGGCCCAATATAAGGCCCATTATAATAGAATCGAAGGTAAATGGGCCGTAAATCTCTCTATACATGATTTATATTTTCAAGAAAACTGAAAATTCCCTTCGTGTGAAAATGATTTTTTTTTTCTCCTGGAAAGCTGAAATTTTAGTGATGAAAACAGTGTGAATATGAACAAATAAAAAAAAGAGTAAAATTTTATAAAAATACAAAATTTTATTTAAATCTGCCACATAAGTATCTCAATTTTCAATTTGTTAAACAAATACCTTAATTTAAATCAATTTGTACCAAATAAAAATCAAATTGATGATGGTTTTAATCAATAACAGCACCAATGTCAAATTGGTATCTATTTTGATAGACATTGATCAAATTGAAGTATTTATATAACAATTTAAAAATTGATATATTTAATAACTTTTGGTATTTTTTATGAAAATTTTCAAAGTGAAAAATATACATGTGAGAGATTTGGAGAGAGAAAAACAACAGGTTTTGCCACACGACAACTCCCATGGAGGAGACTTATCAATTTGTTACGTGTATAAATATAATATACATTATATGTCTGTATGGATATATTTTCATGCATAAATTATGTAAATGTATATCATGAGACATATCAACAATCCCATTAGCTGTCATCCGTTTCTTATTACTCTTCACTTAGTTTAATTTTTTTTTTTTAAAAAATCCATCTTTTTATCAATTTTCTTCGACGAGATCTGAGAGAAATAATTCTAAAGTAAAATAAAAAAAATTTGTTTCCATTTTTCTCTTAGAAGAGAGAGAAACTGAGAAAGTATCACTTCCCTTCGCTAAGACGTCTCTTCTGCTCCTCCCTCGCCATCAGAATTAGAAGTCCGTCGAATTCCCTCTCTCTCTCTCTAAATTGGATTCTTTATAATATGTAAGATCTCTATAAATTGGGAGATTTTTATAACACGGGAACAGGACAGAAAAAGAATGATGAAAATGAGAACTGGTACAACCACAGCAACCGTCGCCGGCCGCGGAGAAGGCCGCCATGACTGGGATCTCCGGTCGGGTGGGATGATGGTTCAGAGGCGGACTGATCAGAGCTCCGGCGAGTCTCCGGTGATTCGTGTTCGGGTCAAATATGGTTCGGTCTACCATGAGATCACCATCAACTCTCAAGCTACCTTCGGTAACAACAAAAAAACATTTATTTTTCACCAAAAAAAATCAGTTTTCCGAGTTCAATTATCGAATTCAAGACTAATTAGCAAAAGGGTCTTCGTTTTTTTTTTTTTTTAAATGATTATTGCAACAGCGGAGTTGAAGAAGATGCTGTCCGGTCGGACGGGGCTTCACCACCAGGACATGAAGATTCTATACAAAGACAAAGAGAGAGACTCGAAGATGTTTCTGGATCTTTCAGGAGTCAAAGATCGGTCAAAGCTGATTCTTGAAGAAGATCCAATTTCTCAGGAGAAACGTCTCCTGGAGATGAGGAAGAACGCCGCCATTGAGAAAGCTTCAAAGTCAATCGCGGACATTAGCCTCGAAGTTGACAGACTCGCCGGACAGGTAAAAAAACATAGCTCCGTTTCTTCAAGATCTTGTTCATGAGAAAGCATCAGACTGTTGTGAATATATGTTTGGATTAGGTTTCGGCGTTCGAGACTGTGATTAGCAAAGGAGGGAGAGTGGAGGAGAAGAGATTGGTGAATCTGATCGAAATTTTGATGAACCAGTTGCTGAAACTCGACGCCGTTTCCGCAGATGGAGACGTGAAATCGAAGAGGAAAATGCAGGTTTAGTAGCTGTCGAATCCATTTCCAGAGATTCGTCGATCATAAATTCGTAACTGATCGTAATGTTGTAATATGATGGAAAAGGTGAGAAGAATCCAGAAGTACGTAGAAACACTCGACATGTTGAAGATCAAGAACTCTGCTCCTCCCGACAACCTCGTTCCAAAGATCCGCAACGGAAACTTCGGAACTAAGAAATCTGTCGGAAGCAAGCATCAGGAACAAGAAGAACAATCTTCGAATTCGTCTGAGCATAGGCACGAATCCAATGAGCAACAGAAACGATACGAAGAAAGAGATTTGTTATGTTTCGACGGGGCGGAGGAGGAGCCGAGATCGAAAACGTTTGATTACACGGCTGCTTCCACCTCGGCCACGGCTCCGGCCGACGAATCGGTCCCTCCTCGGTTCAAGTGGGAATTCTTCGATTAAAACCATATATATATATATACACACACACATACATACGATATATACATATATATTTTCATTATTTCTGCTGTGTAGTATGATTCATATATAAATTCTGTTCTATCCTGAAAAAAAAAATATGTATTTTCATTTTCTCTATATACCGTGCTTGTAAAAAGTCATATATATTCATATAGGATTCGGTAACATGTAATTCACGAAATAAAAATCTCAATTGTGAAAATGAGAAAACCGAATTCCGTATTCGACAAAATGTAACGTAAATACTTTCGGACAAGCAATCACAATCGTTATGTTAAAATGCCAAAATCTATCTTCGGTGATGTATCACTTCACACCCTAAACTAAACGTGTCGGAAACACGAGGGAAAAAATAAGACGAGCCAACCGATTATGTCACTAGATATTTAAAAAAAAAAAGAGAGAGACTGATCATCCTATTTTTTATATTATCTAAATAATTTGGATTCGGATTTGTTAACTGAAAAATATTTTCTAAAATGGAGATTAGATCTGAATTTGATTACACTATCCCATGTAATTATAAAAATATTTGATATTTATTAAAATTTATAAAATTGCCACCCATCTATCTTATGAAATTATAATTATTTTAAAAAAATTTATAAAAAACATTGTGATATTTATTTAAATTACAACATTTATATATTTATAATTTTAAGTTCAGATATAAACATATACGTAAACATTTTTTAGATATCCGAAATTTTGAATACTTAAAACACATAAATATATACAAAATCTATATATATTAATAAAGAAGTTTAAAGGATTCTGGTGAAGCCACCTAAGCATCCTAGGTGAAAGTTTTTAAGCGTTTGATTGGTTTATACAAATCTTCATTAGAAAATGAATGTCCAATTAGATTAGCATTAATTTTTACACACAAAAAATAGTTTAAAAAATAATTGATGGGGAGGATGACAAAAATTATCAATAAAATATTAAAATTTAGAAAACTCATCTTTATTATATAATAGTTTTATACATTATTGAAATTTTTATTTTATTATATATACATATATAAAATTTTGTATCTTTATTATTATATAAAATTTTTATTTTGACATTAGTTTTATAGTTTTATAGTTATGTATATGTTTTCTTTTTCTAGATTAGTATTGATTTTTACATATAAAAAAGAGTTAAAAAAAAGTTGACGAGGGAGGATCACAAACAATGTCAATAAATTATTATAATTTTAAAAACTCATCTTTATTATATAAAAAAATTAATTTAGCTTTAATTTTATGAGATATAAATATTCAATATGTCTTTAAAACATTCGTTATAATTTTCAAATATACTTATATCTATTCCATATAGTTAATATTTAGTGGGGTTAAAAATTAAGTGCAAAACGGTCGTTATGACGCTCGATGTCCATTACATTTATTGACTATTGTTTTATATTCTTATCCGTTGGACTGTTTCTCTTATATAACCGTCTTCTACCATTGACACCGTTTAGAAAAACAACAGGGAAAAGCCATCAGAATTAAAATTCATTAAAAAAATCGCAAACATTTCCCTTCCCAACAACCTTTAACAAAAAAAACATTTCCCTTCCCAATCAAGCCTACACCCTAATAGTCTCTTTGACAACTCTAACGTCCGTCATTTCTTCGGTGTCTCGACAGCTCTGTCAACTCCATCTCCCGATTCAACTCCATCTCAACTGTTTCTTTGCGAAATCTGAGCTGGAATCTGGTTTGGTTCGGTATCTCTCGTACTTCGATCCACAAGAGACGTGCAATTGGTGGGAAGCAAAAAAGAGTACTCCTTTCTCTGCCGGCAAAAAAGAGTGCAATTGATAGAGATTTCATAAATATTATTTTTAAAATAGTTATAACTTATAAGAGATTTTATAAACATTATTATTTTATCTATAAATGAATAAAATTATCGATGATTTCTTTTTCCCTTTCCGTGGATATTAAAATATATTTTAATCCAAAAACGAAATTAATAAATAATAAAAATTACAAGTTAAAAAAAACTTACTAGATAATAAATTTTTATCTTCAATAGAAAATTGATAATATTTTCAAAATATAAATTCATCATAAAATTTTATTAGTTACAATATACATATATGTTATACGTATATATGTGTGTTTTATTAATTATAATTTATTTTATTATATATATATATATATATGTGTATGTGTGAGAATTTGTATGTATATATATATTTAAATAAAAATTTAAATTTAAATTTTGTTTAAAATAGTGATGTGACATAATTATACTGATGTGTGCATGATTTGAAAATCATGTCATTGTCACATCATCATTTTTGTTTGAGATGTCAAACACGAATAATTTTGAATGAATTTTTTAAAAATTTAGAGTTGTTTGGGTTAATCATTGTAAAATAGGATTTAATTAGTACCCAAAAAAATTAAAGGTTATTTCATTAACGTGGAAAAGGTATAATTTTTTTTGGTAATATCTCCTAAAAAATCTCATAAAGTCATAATTATTATATTGATTAAATATACACTTCAACATAAAAAAATATATAAAATTACATTGATAAATGTAATAATAACTAAACTCGGCCAATGGTCCAATGACATGAAAAAGGCGGATTCCAAGAAAGTTCAAAAGCAAAATGATTAGGATGTAATAGACTGTGTATTATATATACACACACACTCGTTAAAGTATATAAATATTAAAATTGTGTAGTCTTATGGTATATGGTTACATTTCCGGAGTAAAAACCAATGGACATTTCATTTCAATTCAAATTTTTAGGAAAAAGAAAACAAAGGAGATAAACTATATAAACTATAGAAAAAAAAAACAGAAAAGAAATATATAAAATTTTATAATAGAAGATGGCTCAACTAATAAAGGGACCGAGTAAAACTTCTTTCCAATCCAAATTCGAACATCCAGGAGAGAAAAACATTTTAAATGGTAATTATCCGGCCGATTCTCCAAACTTCGGAGATATATAATTGATTCGAACATTCCGATTATAAAAAAAGAAATTGTAGGGTCAAGACAAGTCATAATCTCAACTCCCAAGCCAAACAGATCCAAATGCAATGTATAGGAAAATGAATTATCAAAGAAAAAAGAACACATGATACATATGTATATGCATATATATGTATGAGAGAGAGAGAGTTAAGCATACAAATATAGCATTGGATTGAAACACTGATAATAGAAAATTACATACCATGCATGCATATAGCATAATGTCCTATTGGAAACAGTTAAGTTTATAGGCTATGATAAGATCTTAGATCGACGACACTCAATGCGTTCCATAGTTGAACAAGGAATCCATGAAATCGTCATCATTCCAATCCTCCTCCTATTTATATTAGCAAAATTAATTAACACTAATTAATTAGATAGAAAAACAAAATATTATAAAATTCAAACGAAACCATATATATACATATATATATACATACATATATATATATATATATA
>NW_010966092.1:804852-913907 GCF_000463585.1 Tarenaya hassleriana | reverse complement strand
ACATACATATATATATATATATATATATGTATGTATATATATATATACACATTAGGTTGTGAAGCGTCTTGCCTGATTGAAGTATGTTAGTTCCACGCAATCTCCAGCACCTTGTTCCTATATACAAGGAATGAACATTTTACTTGTCGATTATATATATATATATATATATATATATATAATGTTTTTGTTCGAAATTATACGAAATTCAGCTTACTTGACTAGGATTATTGTCCAGTGTTGGAGAATACACCATCAAAGCAGAAGCAGAAGCAGAGTTCAGTGTTTCTCCATTGGAACCAGCCTTCAATATTGAAGCATTTAGGTGTGTATACATATGTATACTAATCGCTATATATGTTTTAAAAGTTTTAAAAATGGAGTTTTATACGTATATGTACGCTTACATATATCGGCATATAATATATAATACCTGGCTTGTGTTCTCAGCGATCCAACCATTAGCAGTGTCTTCAATAGTAATGGCTTCAAGAAAGTTGTCCATTCCAAAGGGCGATTCCTCTGGTTCAACATTCTGAGAACTCGTTTCCACTTGCACCTGCAGACACAAGACCAGACATGGGCTCGAGTTTACGGTTCAGACAAAACATGCATTTATCGAAGTATGATGAAAACTACATCTATACATACACATATATATATATATATACCTGGTTGTGATTGAACTGGAAGTTACTTGCATCACAAGGTAACTCGGCATGGCGGTGTTCTCCGCTGAGTTGGGTTTGGTAAGGCTGTTTGTTCGGCTTGTCAAATTCAGGAAAGACAAAGTCGACTTGCCCAAGTCGGTTCGCGATATTGCCTTGTGACTGACCCATGTTTTCGGTTATTACTGCATTTCTCAAGAAGGGTTGCAGGTGAGAAAATAGAGAAGCCGAAGAAGAGGAAGAAGAAGAAGAATGCTGATGAGCAGAGAGATGGCTAAATCCCTGACGGAGGTGATGAGTTGATGAACTTGCATAGCCATTGAAATTGTTGTTGAGGTTCCTGTTCATATAACCGTTGCCCCGGCCGAGAGAACTATCGTTGGTATTGGCATTAGCATTACCCTGAATCGGTCCGAGTCCGATGAGATCTCCCCTCTCATTCATCCTGATTCCTGCATATACAGTGCCATTGTAGCTTCTAGGTTTCGGGTTCGGGTTCAGACCAGAACTGGTGCTTGTACCATACTGTAATCCAATCCCATGAGAGTGAGATGTCTGACCGATTCTTCCGGGATTCATCCCCATTTGGAAAAGGCCTCTCCTTTCTCCGTTTTGAGGGAGAAAACTCGGTGTCTGAGTCGTTGTAGCCGAGTTATAGAAAGGGATGTTTCCCATTTTGGGCAATAATGATGTTGATCCAACTCGGTTCCGGTCATAGGAGGAGTGGTTCAGGTTGCTGTAGGGATAGGGATTCTGAGTCTTCTGACCAATGTTGTTGTTGGTCATGAGGAGCCTGGACTGTCCGAGACATAACCCGAGTTCCGAGTTGTAGGGTCTGTGACTCAGTGATGATGTGCCGTACGGTGCGTTATGGTTGTAGTACGGGAGCGATGAGTTAAGGTGGCCGTAGGCAAAGTTGGAGCTCATGACTCTGTTCGACATCGAGCCTGATTGCATTGCTCCTCTCTCAGCCACTTTCTTCAAGAAAATCCTATATTTCTGTGTACACCATTCAAAAGCTTGCAAGTTATACATACATACATACATACACACACAACACATACATACATACATACATACATACATACATACATACATACATACATACATACATACATACATACATACATACATACATACATACATACATACATACATATTGTTGGAAATAATCTTGTTATTGAAAAAATTTTAGATTTGTTTTGTTATATTTGAACAAAAAAACGGTGTTTGGTTGATACTTGCGTTAAAAACAAGATTAAAAGGGAGAATGTTGGAAATAATCTTATTATTGAAAAAATTTTAAATTTGTTTTGTTTTATTTGAACAAAAAAAATATTATTTAAAATCAATAGGACAAATGAAGTAGTGGCAATGATTTGTGTGGATTTAGTGTTTTATTTATAAGTTCAATAGTTTTTAGAAAAATAATATAAATAAGGTATAAGAATTTTGGAAAAATCCTCCTCACCTCTCAATATTTTCTCCTTAGTACATTATTTGTTTTCTTTTTCATAAAATTATATTAAATTTTATAGCATGTGTGTATATGTGTGTATGTGTGTATATAGAGGTAGGAGAAGTGAAACCTGTAAATGGCTGGCGATGTTTTCTCTGGTTAGGCCAGGCACGCTCATGAACTCCAGAATCTTCTTCGGCACAGCCTCTTCACAAAACCAAACATTACATGCTCATCAGCTTGTGTATGTACACACATATATACATACATACATACATATACACACAGTCAGACACACATACATACATGTATACATATACGTTCTCACATATGCACGAGTGCTTGCACACATATACATATACACACCGCAAGAATCATGTGTAATTAATGTTTATACAACATTTTAAACAAACACCCAAAGTTTCGGATAGTTTAATAGGTGAAACGGAGTATTTAGCGTTTATCCTATCCACCCGAGTTCGAATCTCAAATTTGGGAAAAGTGATTCA
Organism: Tarenaya hassleriana; assembly: GCF_000463585.1. Classification (NCBI taxonomy): domain Eukaryota; kingdom Viridiplantae; phylum Streptophyta; class Magnoliopsida; order Brassicales; family Cleomaceae; genus Tarenaya; species Tarenaya hassleriana. The sequence continues at coordinate 911,271 of NW_010966092.1, read as the reverse complement.
CGTAAACTTTTCTATTCTCTATATTTATCGAGTCAGGATACCCAATTACCAAAAAAAATAAACTATACGCATCGAATAAACATAAATGGAGAGAAAATTTTATAATAAAGAAGAAAAATAAAGATCATTAAGATGAGACTTACTGTCGAGACCAATATGTCTTATGGCTTGCAAGAAGAGGTTGTGAAGAGAATTTGTCCAAACAACCTTGGCCTTTTTCGGGGCTGAAGGCCGGGAATCAGCATCACCATCACCATCACCATCACCATCATCATCACCATCATCATCACCGTCGTCATCACCATCATCACCGAAGCTATCAGCTGCTTTTCTCTTCTTCTTATCTTCCCCCGAACCACCATCAACGTTATGATCTACCTTATCGCTGTCGTCGTCGTTTAGGGTTGACCCGGTGTAGGGTTTCCTACCCAAACCCTTCGTCCCGTCGGAAGCAACTGCGCCCTTACAAGACGACGAAACAGCAACGGCGCTGTCGTTGCCGTTGTCGTCGTCTCCTCCGTCGACGGACATGGACTTGCACCTCTTCTTGGATTCTAGGGCACATCTCCAAATCGTGGCGAGGTCCTTGGGCTTGACGGGCTTCGCGATGAAACACATGCCTCCATTCGAGATGGTCTCTCGTTCGATTTCGTTGCTAATGTCCGATGACATCACTGTAAGCAATTGCGATTGGGGAAAATGCATATTCGAAAAGCATAGATAATGTTACGGGCGTCGAATTGAGGGAATAAAAGGGAAAAACATATGCAAATAAGCGTCGCTCGAGTGCAAAAAGGAATGCTACAGGTAATGTTTAATTGCGTTTGCTCGACCAAAATTCCATCTATTCGCATATTTATCATTGTAAATCCGCCTATATGGAATATATAGTTGGACAATACCATTTTTACCAAATTAAAAAAATAATGTATCAAATTATTTAACCCACGACCGGTAGTTTTCCAGCTGTATAATTTGATGTCATTGAGAGAATCGTGAAAGTTTATCTTATAATAAATTTTAAAAAAAAAATAAAATCTTACCCACGACCGGTAGTTTTCCGAATTCTTGATCGATAACTCGGGTCAATTCAACCCCGTTCATGCCAGGCATGTGATAGTCCGTGATAACGATATCGATATTATCACGTTGTATCTGAAGAACTGACAACGCTTCTCGAGAGTTTTTCGCGGGTGTTACCGTTATTTCCGTTATCGATGAATCTAAAAAGTTTGAAAATAAAAATGAAAATATTATAGAAAAATGTTTATTAAGAGATAAAGAACGGTAAATATATACACACATAATATAAAGATGTACAAAATTATAAATTTTGTAGTCCAAAATTTTCAAAATGAAATTAAACAGAATTGAATAGAAATCACCCACATCATTTTAAAACATTGTATATAATTTATTCTTCTTAAAATAATTTGTCGAGTTTATAAAAACAAAAGTACGATGGGATTTGAACAAGCAAAAAATTGAAAGAAAATCTGAACAATTACCGATTAGATGATTGGATGCATTCATATCATTAGAACCCTAGCCGGAAATATAAAAAGTTCAAATTGAATGCATAAACTTCTAGATCTATTACATGCAAAAAAATATTGGTTATTAGATATTCATATAGAAAAACATTTGAAAATTTCTACAAGGCGTGATGAAAACAATTACAAAATCAATTGACTTGAAAAACAAATATATAACTATATATTATCATAAAAAGTTACAAATCTATAAAATTTGAAGGAAATGATCTTACCTTTATATTTTGGAGTCTTAAGCATAGTTGAAACAATTGAAAGAACTGTTGGATCATCATCGACGAGTAGAACAGTTAAGTTTAAGACAGAATTCTTGCTATTGAAAGACTGATCAAAAACCATTTTATGATTCTTTTTCTCTATAAAAATATTTAGGAATTTATATGAGAAAATTTTGGGTATACAAGTATTATATAGACTCCGGAAGAAATTTGAAAGATGAAGATTTTGGAAGCATTGCATTGGTTTGCATATATGTGTATATATATATATAAGTAAATAAAAGGAGAAAACTAAAAAAGGTATTGAAAGATAAATACGAACGTTCTTTGATATTTTATTTGTTATATTATTATTATATTATTATTACTTTCTTTGGATGGAAAATATGAAAAGGCTGTGAAAAAGTTAGGAAAATGAAAAGAGATACGCAGCAAAACCAGCAATCTTTGAAAATATTTTGTGTGCTAATTTATGTAAAATATCTGGATTAATGTAATACACCTTAATGAAATTTACTAAACTAATAATTTTTTTTATTTTTTATAAAAGATTTGAATATCTTTTCGTTCAATGAATGTTTTTGTTTATTTTCCAGTTGAGGATGGATTTTCTAATAGATTTTTTTACATTTTTTTTAAGATTTACTCTAAAATGAGCAAAAAATCAGAATTTTGAGAATTTTCAAATGCAAATGTCTCATTTTGGAATGTAGATGAAATGCTCTATATTTTTATAGATTGGTTGCTACAAAACTTATATAATCTTTTACATTCTCAAGTCAGATTGTGTAAAATAAATCAATATATTTTATTTGAGTTTTTGAAATAAAAATATTTTATAAAGTAATTTAGAGAATCTTTTAACAATATATGGGTTTTATATATATCTATATATATATATATATATATATATATATCTATATATATATATATATATCTTTATAAACACTAAACAAAAGTAATATACAACCATAAATTAAGTAACAAAAAATATGATAATAACGTATAATTGAAAAAATTATATATTATAACTAATAATTTTAAAATTAATGATTATATTGTTAGAAAATGTTAAAAACTGAAATCGCAACAAGAACAAAGGATGTAAACCGTGGGTTTTTTCCACCGTACCAAATCATGAATAAATAGTTACGACAATAGTATCAAAACTGGTTTTCAATAATAGAAATAATTGAAGTTCTCAAACTTAAACAATACAATTAGCGATATTAATAACAAAACAATTACAGTAAATAATGTCATACAGTATACAATTTCAGTTCTGGATAGAAATCATTTTAGATAAATGAAATACAAGAAAATTTTCGAATTTAAAAAAAATAAGAAAATAGATATTACATAATGGATTTTAAATTTTAAATTTAGAATTATGTGATAATTAAAATATTAAATAAATGATAGATATGATAATGTCATAATTTGAATCATTGTTGTTTATTACACATACGCGATACAACAATTGAATAATATTTTCTCGATGATTTTAACAAAAGGACAGCCGATATATAATAAAATCATATAACTAAAAAATGTGATACCACAGATTGAATAACGAAAAAGTAAATCACTTGATACAGATGGTTTTACTTTTACGGTTTTAGTTCAAAGCTATATATTATATGGTAATTAATGGTCTAAAACATTAATTATATTATAGTTCGGTTTTTTTTTTAATATACGTACAATACTAAAAATTTTGAAAGTAACGTATAAAATGAATTAGCTTATCAATTTAAATGAGTCGGTACTTATTTATACCTAATACAAGATAATTTAGAAATAATTAATTATAATTTATGGACAACGAATAACAATAGTGTTAATAAAAGAGATATTCGAAAGTGGAAATTTCTTCATGTAAAATAAATATTGTCCAATTAAACAGTATATAATAAAGAAAAAAATATTTTAAATTTTAAATTAAAACATATAAAATTGATTTCGATTATGAGATTATCTTGTAACCCAATTAGTAAGCATTTGTTGAGCATCACCGTAAAAAGGACACGTGTCCAAATACAGGGTAGAATTCGCCATGCTAAATAAGGACAGAAAAGATTAATTTTGGGAAAAAGATTCCAGATTCGCTCATAAATTGTTATTTAATGTTCATTAATAAATTTATTTTCTTCTAGTTTTTTTTAATTAAACAGATAAAGACAAAGTCACCAACCAGTTTTAAAACTGTGTGCTGTGACTGTCAACTGTTTAACAAAAACTACTGTTTTATATAATCAGTACAAAATCAAATATTATCATAAGAGAAATTTTATTTCCAAATTAAAGCAAAGCAAAAATAAATATTATTAATTTGGGCAGCCAATATATATATATATATATATATATATATATATATAACTAGTCAAAGATTGAGCGTTTTAAAAAAATCCAGTCAAAACAATCAAAAGATACAAGACTGCTCGTAAGTGACTTACAAAAACTCGAACTTCAAATATTTTCATTGTGTTATTATTAATGATAACCCTTTTAATTTAATTATATAGAATCGGTTTTTAATTTAATTAGAATATTTAACAAATTTATATTTATTTTATTTTATTAATGATAGGAAGAGGTTTTATATTATATATACATATCATAATTTGTTTCGTAGAAGTTTTATTATAATGAAAAAATTGAAACCAAATAAAAATATAACATATGTAATTATAATATTATGTAAATTTTTTAGACTTTCTAGAACTAAACCAAGAAACATAGATTTTCCGTTATTAACAAAGTTCATCACTTAACAGACCAACGGTAATCAAAGAGAATCTGAATAATTAAAAAAGATAATCTAATAAGAAAAATATTAAAATTGGACCATAATAAAAACCTAATACGTTTCGTTATCGTGGAAGCCAGGGCTGGGCGTTTCGGGTCAACAAAAAATCATAAGGTTGACTTTTAGTGGCCAAATAAAAAAAATAAGGTTACCGTTTATCTATAAATTTAATTTCGTCGTATACAGTAAACGGTGCGTTGTGATGGAAAGAGAGACAAAATGGCATAGACAAAGACTAATTAAATAGGGTAAATTCAAATGAACAAAACAGCAAAGTGATACTCCTCCGACACAGTTCGTTTCCTCTGACGGCAACTCTCCGGTCGACTGACGGCCGGAGAGGGGAAAAGGACGAAGAGCAATACCTGAAAACCCGAATTTTTACAACAGAAGAAGATGACAAATTACTATATTGTGCGGCGGTTTCTTCTATGAAAACACCTAAATAAATAACCTCAAATAACACCAAATAACCGTAGAGGGACGGTAAATCGCACACCCCGATAAAAATGGAGAGGAAACTCATGAAGATGAATGCCCTTAGCTTCCACCGAGACGGGTGAGACGTGATGGCCGCTCATCCGCCCCATAGTGTAAATTCTACAGCTCTCATCGCCAATGTAACTTTCCATTGTAGCTCTACGGGAGTTTAACAAGGAGTCATGCTAAAAAAACTTATTTTTGACATCAATACTTACCCGAATTGGTTGTCACTGATTTAGTTTAGGGGCTAAACGTTTAGGGTTTTGCTTGAATCATGGTTATCCCTACCGGCGAGGATATGCAAACAGAAAGAGGTACTAAGAAGGTAAGATTCCGAGTTTAGATGGAAATAGAAACATAACATATTGTAGTCAAGGTTGTAGAAGTTGAGGTAGAGAATGTGCCTTGCCATAAACACGATAATAAGGGCAGCTACCATGACTTTTGTAGACTCGTCGCGTATGTTGAAAACTCGGTGATTGCATGAGTAAGTGAAATCCTGAGAAGGGTTGCCGCCGGCCGAGGAGTAATCTAGTCTCTTTTTCAGCCCAAAATCCCTAAAATGAATATGAAAAATCTCGGAAGAGAGAAAACCACAAATCAGAAAGTTAAAAAAACAGAAATGAGAGCTATATAGCCAAAAGAAGGTGAAGGGACTCTGTAAACATGTCAGAGATGAATAGTGTATCAAGAATTTTTGGTGTTCTTTCTCGCCGGACTTTGAAATAATCTCTATTTGGAAAATCGAGAAATGGGCATTTTGGTTTTAGAATAGGAAATATGAGATGCATAATTTTGGGACAATGAAGCGAGTATGGAAAGGGAAAAGTCCCCGGAAAAATATTGAACTTACTAAAATATATATAATAAAACCTTCAACTTGTAAAATTGTCTACAAATAACTAGACTTGCAACACCATTACGAAGGAAACCGTCAACTTATCCATTGCTTCTCTAAAAAAACGTTACCGATTTGACCAAATTTTCATGTGATTGGGAATACACGTGTTTGCCGAATGCTGATGTCATCTTATACACGTCAATAATTTTAAGTTAAAATATGACACATCAACAATTTTCTTAATTTGTGGAAACCAGTTTGAGAAGATACCAAACCGAGTTTTAATTTTAAAAACAAACCGGAAATATAGAGAATCACAGACCTGATGAAGAAAAAATCAGGAAAAAAAACCTTTTACCTATTGTGGCAACCACTACTCCAGAATAAGGAGTTCATTATTACAAGGGCATAAATGTGCATCAATCCATTGTACTTGTAGTAGGTTTTCCTGTCCGATCGGAGGGGCAATTTGTAGTAGATGAGGATAAAATACGATACCCATCCATGAAACTGTATACCAAGTGCAAGAGCACATAGAGCAATAGAGAAAGGTTCTTTACGACGTTTAGTCGTACAAATTCTAATACCATATTAGAGAATGTTTTTTATTTTGATGACGGCAAGATACATGCTAATATATAGTAAAATATAATAGAATATTTTAGATATAATATTTAGGGTAAATCATAACCATATTAATGATAATATATTCCTATACCTAATGACATGAAGAACAATGATGTTAAGAATGAAAGTACTGCCCTTGCAAGATTATACCGATACTTTCTGCTTTAGAGCAAAGATCAGATGTAGATTGAGAAACCTAGATTTCGTAAACACGTTTAAGTGGCCATTTGTAATGGTACTTGATAGGATCCTCTCCATGTTTCTTCCTTTTTAGATATCATGCATTCGTACGGACAATCACTTTGGCAATCCTTGCGTAAACCCGAACTCAAGTTCTATAGAATCGGGTTTCGGACTTAGTTGTATATAATTGAAATAATTCGGAATGATATGAATCTGAATTCAAAAACTTCGAGCTAGATGCGGGCTCGTACCGGACCAAAACGGACCAACCGGTTTGACACCCCTGAATGTACATACAAACGCATGCATATAACGAATTAGGATCTTTTTGGGCTTGTGATATCGTGTTCTTTGTTGGGGGACTTAATGGGTTTGTACTTTTTATGGTTTATTAGACCTGAAGCCCAACCTCTCTGTTCCTTTTTCCACTGCTTAAGCCGTTGAATTATTTATGGGCCTATGAGGCCCAAACAAAGTCCAGTAAAAAATGGCCCATTACAGTGAATTGAATATTGATGTAATGTGGTGATAGTACGTTGGCATTCGGTTAAAAGCGAAGCAATCCCAACCGGATAAAGTCCCAATAACATTTGAATCATATAAATAATCGAAGTGATATCAATTTTCTAAAATCGAAAAATTATAATCCGACTCAAAAATGAAAATAACAAAAATCATTTTATAAATGAGTATTTTTTTAATCTATCAAAGCTGAACAAAAATCAAATCCAAAAAATATGATTTAAAAATAAATCCAGATATTTTTTAAAACTAAAAAGTTGGAATCCAAAATAACCAAACCGAACTGTCCCACGGTGACTACGTAATGAGCGCGTGTTTTTCAATGCATCATTTACTGACTTTTTTTTTTTATAATCCGTGGTTTAAGAAAATTAATGAATTTAAAGCAAGTGATTTTTTTAATAATCCGAAAATTTATTGAATCGTTTCGACCCAATTATATCTTCCAAAATATTAGAGAAGTTTATGTAAATATCTGTCCAAGTGAAAGAGATTTATTTTGTCCCTAAAGAGTTGAGCCACCTAATCATTGGTTAAAGCATGTAAATTTCGAACTTGCATGAATGAATTAACGTTCGGATTTGTAGCGTTTTAACGATGGTTACGATGAATCGTGTGTGTGTATATATATATATATATATGATGGCTACTTCGCAGTGGAGACGTCGTGGAATATACGTATAGCATGGGGACAATTAATGTAGACATATATTTACATTTAACCCCAAAATAAAACTTAACGTAGACATCGGACCATATGACTTAGTCGTGTCGTTGGTCCAACCGTTGGCCTTTTGTGTTCGCGCGTCATTAAGAAAGATGCCTTTTTATTTCACCTATTATATATTTTCTCCATTTTTCATAAATCAATACAAATTATTTTTTCTCCATTTTTTATATATTTTTATAACGTACTTGCTACGTTGTTGCTGAAATAGGATATAGGTGAAGAAGAGACTTGCACAACGGTCATTACCATAATGACTCGTTGCTATCGATATGGTTCTAAATGTTCGAGGGGTTCTAGTTCATTGCTAAACTCTTATTTTTCTGGGGAAATGCTTATTTTGCGTGCTTTATGTACTGGAAACCTATGATTGGAGAGGATCATGACACCCATTTGTAAAAATATTTCAAATTGTAATATTTACGTTTTAACAAAAAAAAATTAAAATGATGTATCATTTATCTTTTTTTTTCCCAAATTTACTGAGTATAATATTAGTTAGAAATAACCACCCCGAATTGGTGAGGTGGACAAAAATTTTCAAGGAGGAAATGTGATTTGAAGTCATATATTACAGGATCGAGGTTAACTAATCATAAGGGTAGTTTTAATTTAGACTTAGAGTTAGGAATGGTTGCATATAATTTTATTTTTATTTATGATTAACAAACTTTTCTATGGAAATATAAATAATTATTTTCCATAACCATGTCTTTGCTTTATATTCTCATGATAACGCCTGACCCAGTTCGTAGCAAATATTTTCGCAGAGATGGATCCAATTATCAAATACCAAATGTTCTTTCACGTCCATTGACCTAAACAGAGGAAACCGAAAAGACGAAAATACCCTCCAACCAATCCGTCTCTCCCTCCCGAATGCATATATAATGAACGCGACCCTCGTACGCCAAACAAAAAACCAAAGCTTGAAAGGAATGAAAGCTCCAAGAAGGGCTTCGGACATAACAGCATGGTGCTCTGCTGTTGTGCTGCTGTCTCTGATACTGTTGGGTTCCATACGGGAGAACATAGCTTCTGAATCAATCAGAGGGTCTCAGTTTTCCGACCGTCCCTGCGAGGAGATCTACGTTGTAGGAGAAGGAGAAACGCTCCACACCATCGGCGAAAAATGCGGCGACCCGTTTATCGTGGAGCGAAACCCTCATATCCATGATCCGGACGATGTCTTTCCCGGTCTTGTCCTCAAGATCACGCCTTTTAACTTACCAAGAAGAAGTCTCTAAGACGAATCTTTCCCCTGAATCTCGTTTTTTTTTTAAAAAAAAATTCCATGTATGTATATAACTTCACCAAAGAAAAATGAGAAACAGAGGGAGAGAATAGAGTATAGCATGATTTTGAGGTCATTCTTGTCACTCTTTAAAATTTTGGGGTATAAATGCTAATTAGTAAAACATTCGGTGTCCAATGTAAAAGTTATAGGTGTCTACACGGCAATGCATGTTTACTACACACGTGCGTATCGATTGAATGCTGGCTAACCATGGTATTTTATTATGAAGATGCTAATTAGTTTATTATATCAAATTAGTAAACTTTTTTAATAAATAAAGTAAAATTAATTAGAGAATAATTAAGAGGAAAGAGGAGAATATATGTGATGCTGATTGTTAATTAGAGTAACCTATCTAATTAAGAAAAAAAGTGTGTTGTCGTCTTGGCCGTTGAAACTAAAAGCAAGTGCCATCAGACTCATTCTATCTACCAAACGACGAAAATCCACCGACTATTCCACAAAATCGAACGCTATCATCATCCCATCATCATCATCATCATCATCATCATCATCATCATCATCATCATCATCATTATCAAAATTCCAAAACTGGGCCTTAAGCCCAATAATATAAAAGAACACTCCAATCTGTTTTTTTTCTAATTTGGGCCTTTTCACATGGACCAACATTGGGCTTTTTCGCTTTGACACATTATTATTATTATTATCATTAATTTTTTTGGTATGTATGTATTATTATTATTATTATTATTGACTGTAATGTTCTTCTGTCAACTGCGTATATGTGCTTACGATTACAGACTTTCCATTAAATGTTTAGAAAGAAAATAGTAAATGCCAACCAAACGAAGACACATAGGAGAGAGGCAAATTCTCATTGGTTGGCCCTCGTGTCATCGTACGATGATGTCTGACGCACCTTTTGATACTGTTTCGTTTTTTTTAATTAAATATTATTGTATTAGTCTCATATATAAATCGTAAACATAAAAGAAAATATATTACTCAATAGAAACTTGCCACGTATCACCTCGGCTTTTCTAATTCTTGGGTTTACGAAATCTTTCCAATGCTGACTCGCCACGTTTCCTTGTTTCCGAGATTCCCGATATCTTCTTATACGTGATTCCTTGAGCGATTTTATTTAAAAAAAATAGAATATCTTTATTACGTAATCACAAAGTTCAAAACTTGTGTTTATTGTGACAAAAAATTGCGGTTCTCAAACATTGTTTATAAAAAAAAAACGAAAACTAAATTTACATTTAACTAAATGATTACATTTAACAAAATGATACTAGTTTAGTAGTATCAATATTTGATTGATTTTTTTTTAATTTTTCTTTTCTTAAAGCTCATCAATAATGTAATGGAAAAAGAAAGTGAGACCACTAAAAAAAATCAAAGAATATATTACGGTGTTCCTTCTCTCTCATTGTTCTCGTATTTTCTATTTTAGTGGAGCCTTTCTGAAATTCCTCTTTTTATTTTTCATTAATTTTACCAAAACAAGGTAATGCCACAAATCTTTCCTGATTTTATATATTTTTAATCATGCTTAAGACACTATAATATTTTAAAGCAGCCACCATTATCTTAGTCATTAAAGTTGGTATACCATAATTAGTTCACAAGGTAGGAATCCAGAGGAACAAAATATGTATTAAAGTGACAGAATGTTATATTGTCTTTGTTCACACCGTTAGATAACGTAAATTATTTCTGGAATGAAAAATTTGAGAAAAAAATAAAAGAGATTACAAACAATATTTACATCTCGTATATCAAAACTTTAGGAAAAATCCTAAAACAAACACTCAATTTTTCAATTTTGAAAAAAAAATACTGAATTTTATTTTTTATCAAATAAATATTAAACTTTTTAAATAAATCTAAAAAAACAGATCTAAAAAATACATGAACTTTTATAAGATTATATAAAAAAAATACTGAACTTTTTTAGTAATCCAAAAAAATATACGAACTTTCTTCGATTATAAAAAAACTAAGTAAAATAATTTGATGTGTTATATCTTCTTGTGATACGTTAGTCATTTTGTTTATTTTGACAATCGTAGAAAAATTAAGTGTTTGTTTTGTCAAAATTTAAGGTTTAGTGTTTTTTTATCAAAATTTGAGAGGAGTGTTTTTTTTGGATTTTCCCGAAATTTTATCACGTTTTTAATGCAATCAAAGGGGTCTTATTCGTTAAAAAAAAGGTAATATTGTGGGAAGTTATATATATATATATATATATATGGATATACACACACACAACATAAAAACATTTGCAAATGGGATTTCTTTTTCTTCTAGGGTTTTGTGGCCTGAGAAGAGAAGAGAGTGTTATCCACATATAAACCAATAAAAACGAATATAAAGGGGGGAAAAATCTCATCTTTCCTTTCTCACCTCAGATCTTTCTAGGGTTTCTGACAAAAACAAAACCTTTTTTCCTTTCCATTTTTGTTGATTTTCATTCCATTTCTTGGCCTCAACTTTAATTTCCTTTCCCGTTACTCGCCTCAGTATTTCCCTGGGAAATTATCCGGAATCTGTCGCTTTCTCGGGAAAAATTTTCTGTCTATCGACAAAAACGGAACCCTTCCTGAGAAATTCTCGTTCACTACTTTACTGGGTCTCGTCTTCTTGATCTTCCCGGCGATATTTCTTCTTGGCCAACTTCTCTCCGGTGAGATCTGTTTTTCGCTTTATCTTTTCTTTGACTTCGTTCTTGATCTTGCTAGGGTTCCGATCTTTGTGGATCTTGTAGCAGGAAGAAGAAAGAAATGGTGAGGGGAAAAATTGAGATGAAGAAAATCGAAAACGCGACGAGCCGACAAGTGACGTTCTCGAAACGGCGAAACGGATTGTTGAAGAAAGCTTACGAGCTCTCAGTTCTTTGCGATGCCGAAGTCTCCGCCATCATCTTTTCTCAGAAAGGCAGACTCTTCGAGTTCTCAAGCTCTGAGTAAGATTCTCCCTTCTTTTTCTTGATCTCTCTCTCTCTCTCTCTCTCTCTGATTTGATCTTGTTTTTCCAATTCTTTTCTTTTTAATCTCGTGAGCTTTTTTTTTAAAAAAAAAAATCTGTTTGGTAATACGTCTAGTCTGAGATTTTTCAGAGTCATGAGTGAATAAGGCTACACAGCGTTAGACTTTGCGTTGTACTACAAGATTCTTTCTCTGAACCCTAAAGATTTTATTTACTGCATTTTCTTGCTTCTCCTATTGTTTTTGTTTTTCAAACTCCTTTTTCGCTTATTCATTTTTGAAACACCCTTTTTATTTTAATGTGTGAATATAAGTATTGTTTAATTAGGGTTCCCAAAATGTTCTTGAAGAATGAACATGAAACAACATTGGAACTTTGTAAGAAAATTACAACCCCACACACGCACTAGTAGGCGAGTTCCGTACCAAACTGCACGTTCTTTTTTTACCTCCCCAAATTTCAATTATTTTAAACCACAGATTTGGATTATATCTCTAATTGCATTTCCCTTTTTTTTAATTGCGTCTTACCAATTAGTCTGTTGGATTGAAAACGTATCGATTAATTGTTCATATGTACATATATTTTATTAGAATATGTAGTTAGGATTAGTATAAATACGTTTTGTATGGATCATTTCATATTAATCAACACAGAAATTATTCCCAAATCTCTTTTCCAGGCTCTGATACCATATTGAATTCTAGAGAGAATTCAGAAATGGAAAAGAGATTTGGGAATAATTTCTGTGTTGATTAATATGAAATGATCCATACAAAACGTATTTATACTAATCCTAACTACATATTCTAATACGCCCCCACAAGATGAAAGTGATTAACTTTCATCTTGGACACATACAAAACGTATTTATACTAATCCTAACTACATATTCTAATATATTTGTAGATGCATTCAGGGACTGGTTGATCTTACTGCTAAAACCAATCGAAATAATTTATGATATATGGAAAACATATGGTTTAAATGAAATCAATTTGGTGTCAGTCATCTGATTAGGCAGATTTCATTATCCGTGGCCGACGAATTTTTTTGTGTGTATGGTCATGCGAACAAACCAAAGTGTACAAATACCATTAATTGTTGAAACCAAAAAAAAAAAGGGAAAATGGAATTGAGTGTACAATTGTTACATGATCCTGGTCAACATAATCTTAGCATTTCATCTTCATTAATTATTATATATATATATATATATAGTTATATACATGTATACATACTGACATTAGCCTTGAATACATGCCTTAGGGGGCTTGTTTTGACAAACAATATTCAGTCCTATCTACATTTATCTAACAAGGGTAAAGGTATATGCTGTCTAAAATTTCCTTTGTATAAAAGCATTGGGGATTTGGATGACCAAAAAGGAATCATTTGGGTGTTATACACATACATGTACTTACAGTCCCACTAACATATTGTGCGTCGATGCGTGTGATCAGCACGGAGAAGACCATCGAACGTTACCGTAAGTGCACAGATTATCATCAGATCAGCAAGCCCGACACAGAAAATTGCGTACAAGTACGTTTCGCGATTATTAAAATGCTATCTGAATTATACACTTCATGCCTTTCTATTTCCCTTTCAGACACATATGAAGCAGTTCTCTGTATAAAAGAGACCGTATGATATGAATACAAAGGAAACAAACAGATGTTTTTGTAATTTAATCTATGTTGGCAATATATATATACACAAGATTTTTTTATTGGTATGTTCTTTGGTTACAATATTGTAGCGATTGAAGCAAGAAACGACAAGCATGATGAGAAAGATCGAGCTCCTTGAACTTCAGAAGCGGTTTATGCCTTAGTCTCTCATTTGCCCATTCCTATATTGAAATGATTTTCTCAGCTCTTTTTGCACACACACACATATATATATATATATATATATATATATATATATATATATTAAATTTACTCGTAATAATCTCTCTTGTGTGGGCGTGTTTTAGAAGCGGTTTATGCCTTAGTCTCTCATTTGCCCATTCCTATATTGAAATGATTTTCTCAGCTCTTTTTGCACACACACACATATATATATATATATATATATATATATATATATATATATTAAATTTACTCGTAATAATCTATCTTGTGTGGCCGTGATTTAGGAAGCTATTGGGACAAGGCATTGCTTCGTGTTCCATAAACGAGCTTCATGAACTCGATAATCAGATTCAAAGAAGCTTAATCAATATCCGGGCAAGAAAGGTGAGTAGTAGGAACCAGCGGCGGACCCATAAAAATATTATGAACAAAATTAATTTGAACGGGGTATTTTATAATTTTATTCAAAGTTTTATAAATTCAATAAAGAAACCAAAGTTTTTTAATCAGATGAATGGTTCCATTGTGAGTATTCATTCATACGCATATACATATATATGAGATAAAAGGAAAAGCTTCAACACGTTTTCGCAGGCTCAGCTGTTCAACGAGCAGATGGAGAAACTAAAAGAAAAGGTATGCCGCAATCTTTATCTATGATTCCAAAAAAAAAAAAATCTTGCAGCTTTGAGTTAGAACAAGAAACCGAAACTAGTTGTCTTTCTCTTCACTGTCAGAGAGAATGATCCCGTCTTCGTGTTTCAGGAGAAAATGCTGTTAGAAGAGAACACCAAATTATGCCAAAAGGTGAAAAAAATTTATTTTGGGCCTGAATTTATAGCAGTTTTGGTAATTTTTACGAAGTTAAATACCGTATTTTACTGCAATTAGTGGTTGGTATACACTTATTTTATGACAGTATGGTAAGAATTCGTGGGAAGCTCGAGTTCAACGAGACGACTCACTGGTAACAACTCGGAGTTCGGAAGTAAAAACCGATTTGATCATCGGTTTACCGGAGAGATGTTCGTAGGAATATATTCCGGGATGGAGAATCATGTAAATTACAGCGAAAACATATTCAAATATGCGATGAACTCGGAAAGAAGAATAATATATCCCATGCTGTATTTGATGGTTTCGAATTGATTTATGTATAACCATAAAAGGAGAGAAGTTGCATGTTATATTTTTTGGTAGCGATTGTGTTTGTAACGAAATCTTCTGAAGTAATTCAGTATCTTATGCTTTTTGGTCTTCATTGCTTTCTTGGACTGTACATTTCATATCTGGCTATTGATTATTCCATTTTTTATGCATATATTTTTTTTTTATATATATTCATATATATAGGTAATACATTTTCAAGTTTTATGCTTTTTAAAGGTTTAATCGTTTTCTCGTTCACTTATTCATGTCTATTTGTGCCCTAAACAAGTCCAAAACCTCATAGTACTGTGTTTTTTAATTGGAATAAAGGCCCATGTATACATTTTGGGCCCAAAGTTTATCTTCTGAAAGCCCATATATTTTACCAATCAAATGGGCCTACTCAGGCCCAAATTGTGTAGAACAACTCGATTTAAATCCTCGGACAAAAGCTGTAATATATATATATATATATATTGTCAAATTATATTTAAATATAAACATTGTTTTCCAACTTAAGATGGTTATTAAATATTAGTCCTATGGTTTAGGGCATAAAAAGAAGCCCGCTTATACCCTCGCTTTGAATTTTGAAACTGGCCATCAGACATGGAACGTTGCTACAATTGATAATTCATTTTATAATTAAAGATTAAAATATAATAGAGGGTAATGAGTTTAGTCGGCTGGTTAGACCAACAATATAATATTTATTTATTGAAGGAATCTGTAAGGTTTGTTTTCCTTGAAAAGCGTTCCGAATAATAGGATATTATGTATATAATATACACCACATATTTATGTAATATCTATTGTAGCTTATATATTGGGATTGTCCGTCGAATTCTATCATCCTACGTAAAGATAAGTAAAAATAAATTCAACAGTTACATCTAAACGATATTTTTTTTTATATCGAAGTACAGAAAATATTTATTTTAAGTTTACTAAAAGAAATAGATATTTAAAGTAAATATTATTTGGAAAACTCTATTTTACAATTTCTCGGCTAATCAACCGAAAACATCCTCGTACGATACGACACAAGTTAGAGCCATGAACATATTGTTCTTTTTAACTTTAGAAGACTTTACTTGGTGCTTTCTAGGCTTCAAACCTTTTCATTTTTCTTTTTTTTTTAAAAAAAAAAATTTGTTATAACTTTATATTTTTCTTTTCCTTTTTTCGGGTTTCCCGTCAGGTTATCATGAAATTAACAAAAGAAAAGTAATTTATATTCTCTTTGATCGGTGTTACAAATTTTGAGCGGTGGTTCACCAAACTTGATGCCACTATCCTCTTTCAATTATAAAGATGTTGAGAAAAGAGCCCAAAGAAAGAAGTGTACGATTTCGACATAATTAAATACAGGAAAAATAAAAAATAATAATAATAACAATTAAAAGGTCTTATAAAAACAATAAACCATACGTACGACAGCAATGTACCCGTATCATTCAAGGTGTATATATATATATGAAATGGAAAAAGAATGTTTGCTTAGATTAGCTCCCTCCTTTTTCGAATTTGGAACAATATTAATATAAACCAACTCTTCCTTCATAAGCAATCATATATATATATATAACCTAAGATTCGATGGCCTCAAAGTTTCTTATTCATTAATATAAACCAACTGATAAATGATGAGACAAAAAAAAAATCTGGATTAGAGTCTCTATTTAGGGAGAATATTTTTCATTTTTCTTGGATATGTAATTAGGTCGAATGCGCGGTAAACTCTCGAATTAAAAAAACCTATATATATATATATATATACATTTATATAAATATTTGTGCCATGCATGTGTTTATACTATCGTATAGAGCCATATATATAGTATTAGATATTCCTATCTGGTTAAATGAGATCCAATGGTATAGATTTCATATTAAACAAGTAATAACCAGTCGATAAATTGGTCCATGGACTAAATTCTGAAAATATTATTGCCTTTTGTCCCTCGTCTCTAATTGAATCCTACTTGTAAACCGACTTATCTATTCAAAAACTCCAATTCATTTTCTAGATTTTCATTGATGGTTTCGTACAAAATTTCGTATTTTGTTTTTGCTTCGCACAACAAGTTGTGTACATATTTGTTCTTAAATCAAATATAATTTTGTTAATGATTATATTCTTTAATAAAGTGTGAACAAGTTATATAAATCATCAAATATAATGAAATTTCACAGAATACCAATAAATATAAATTCTTTCCCGCAGTTGTTGGAAGATTACACGGAATTTCATGTCTACATGGATTTAATAATTTCATGCAAGATTATGACTTATTTAATTTTTAGTAATGTTTTTTTTTGTTAAAAGATCATTTAATGGATTTTTGGTCAACCATATTAATTTCTCGGTATTAGGAAAGATCCTCCCCCATGTGACTTCACATCTTATAATCTTTACTGCTGATTTTGAATTTCTTGTTGAATGACCGACAGCTAATGTACTTCGACCCCAACTACGTATATTACAAATATTATGCGTATAAATCAAACTAATTGTAAGATAATAAAAACTATGTAAATAAATAACGTAGTTTTTTTGTTTTTTTAAATATTATAAAAAAGTCTAATCAAATATGAAGTATAGTTACATACGAAGTCCAATATTATATATATTTTCATTAGTTTCCAACAAATCATTCAAAATGATAAAAATAAAGCATAATAAGATTTTAATTTTCCGGTCCAACTTTTACTTTAATTTTATATGTTTATCTTGAAACCGAAATTACTAAATTTGTTGGCCATTACACTGAAATGTTTGACACGTTGCATTGGACCACCATACGAATAAGAAAATTCGAAATATTCCAACAAATCTAACCCAAAAACCAAATCTAATACCGAGAAATTTTTTTAAAAAAAATCAAACGGTGCTGAAACTTTCGGGATTTCGAACAACAATTTTTTTTTCCGTTTCAATTATTTTCTCCCCTTCAAAATATTTTTCGTTATCCAAGATTGTATACCTCAACCGATAAACAAATAATCAAAACTCATTCTCAACTCGGATTCGAATATTCATTTAGGTCGGAGAAATATTCATATAAACTTTTCCGATTCTCTATGTGAAATAGTCAGGACAAATAATGCCACGATAAACTTTCATATTATCTTAAAAAACATATATACGACATGCATGCATGCTGTCTCCATTAGGACATAGTTAGCTTTAATCTCCACGTACACACGTCTCGAGTCCATGCAGAATCTATCTTTCGTATTGTCTTTTTTACTAACTTTATACTAATATCAACTTTTTTTCAAAAAAAATTCCTTCTTCTTCTTCTTATAGTTCGCCAGTGTGCAGAATTATTTAAACTGCTTCAAGGCACAAACTCTCATGGCATAACAGGAACCAGACATGCAAGATTCTTCTTGGAGTATACGTACGTTTTTTGTTCTCATCGTATAATTCATAATCGTCTAAGGCTTTTGAAAATTAATCTCCACTTTGGTCTGTAAGAGAATATTTCACAGCTTTTTGTTGGTTGTTTTTATTTTATTTTATTTTTAATTTGATTTATAATTACGTAATAATTTTATTACGTATCGTCATTTCATTTTTTTTGTTTTAATTACGTGTTTGAATTTTCTCACCATATAGAACGCGTTGCCAATTATCTCTCTAACTCAATACTATGATCTAAATTAATTGATAAGTAGCGTACCTATTTATTCCGATACAAAATTTGTAAATAAATCTAAATCGAATTGATAAGGAAACCTTGATTACGTTAGATATGGACCTAATGTTGTATATATATATATAGGTTAAATGGTTTTCTCTTTGTGATTTGAGGATGGTGAATTAAAAATATTTAAAAATCCAACTATTCAGAAGTCAAACCACTCATAAAGATAATATTCTTCTCCTAGAATTATAATACATATAGGGTGTTAAAATACATTAAGAACACAAAAACTATTATGTTACATTACATTACCACTCCCCAAATTTTGAATTTTTACAAAAAAAAATTAAAAAAGGGCACCAAATTGAGAAAATCTCTACATGAAATAAAAGCCAATCACTTATAGACACATGTCAGATACGCCTACTTTCCACCACGTGGATGAAGTGGGTCCCATAATTTTAAGAGCATCTCATCACGTGACACTGACACCATTCCCAGAAACGACAGCGTTTGGTGACCCTGACGCAATCCATCGTCGTTTCGCTCACGAGCGTCTCGAGGATTTGCCTCTCGAGCTCCGTGACGACCGCTTCCCCTTCCTCTTCGAACGCCAACTGTCTCCGACGCTTCGTTTCCGGTAAGTCTCCGGCGACCAGAGCATCAATATCTCCGAGAACTTGACAGTCCGACAACGGGAACTCCCCGATTTTTCGACACAACTCGTCGATCAGCTCCGACCCGCGAAGATCTCGGCGATATAGAATTGGGTAATGGCCTACCCACGGTTTCATGTTCATGTGAGGCTTTAAGACATCGATGAGGATCTCGTCGGCTAAATGGAACAATAGTTTCCTATTATAACGGAGACCCAGATTTTCCGGCGAGCTCTTGGTCCGGGCCGAGGTGATGGCGAAATGTTCGAGGGAGTAGAAGATTGAAGGGTCGAGAGGATGAGAAGGAGAGAACCATTTCGCGTGGGAGATTGGTGTGTTTTTGTCGATTCCAGTTCGTCGGAAGATTCTGGTGATGTAATCTAACTCCTCGGAGGAGGAGGAGGAGGCCGCGGCGGCGAAGGAGGTTGTATTGGTTAGGATATCTTTCCGGACAACGTAAGTTTGAGTTTGGCTCCGACATCTAAGAAACTCTGACCTGTTTCTCGGCGGTTGAGTTTTCGTGACCTTTAACACATCCCCATATAAATTTGACTGCAACAATCATTAAATTTATCATACATCTTTTCTTTGGAAATTCCATATTTATTATGAAAAAAAGAGGGAAACTATAATACATGAATATTAGGCTTACCGGGTCCTTCTTCTTGACGGGAAGAAGACATGGAACACTTGTTAAGTTCAAGAGCTCATTCGACAGGGGAGTTTTCTTGCACTTCTTGTCTCCTTGATGATGATGATGATGATGATGATGATTACTAGAATTAGATGATTGATTACCGACCGGTGATCGAACAAACGGCTCCTCCTGCATTGTCTGAGGCGGTTTCACCAGTCTCGAACCGAATTTCATCTCGTTCTCTGCTGGTTTCTTGCATTTCTTCACGGCCTTTCTTCGAGTTTCTCGCTCTTGCTTCTGTTCTTCTTCTTGAGCCAGTTTCGGCTGCGGCTCTTCTTTCACTCTCCATAACCTTGGCTTGTCTTCCACGATCTGGGCAACATTTGTCTGTGAAGGTGGTGGTGGTTTTGCTTTCTGGTTTTCCAAGAATCTCAATCTGGGCGATGAATCATTACTTGTGTTCTTGGAAGCTTTCTTGGAATCGTTATGATGATGATGATGATCTCTAGCTTGTTCTTTGTTTCTCATGGTGTTGGTAATGTCACTGCCCATTCTTCGACTAACGCCCTCCTCCAACTGCATCACGATCTGGCTTGCGTACTTCCTTGGACTCGGATTCTCTTTATCGTCGTTCGTCTTCATCTCCTTCAGCCTCGAGCTCGAGAACCGAACATGTCCGTGTTCTTGTTCCGATTCAGACACGTTCGTGTCGTGTCTGTTGATGTGAAGAGACGACGACGTCAAGCGTTGTTGGTAACAGTCAGCGTCCGACCTCCTTCCTAACGAAATCCTCGGCGTCTCGGGGAGAGAGCGAGTGCCTCCATCGACCGAGTTCCTACGGAGAGAGTGATGTTTGTGTCTTTTGCCCTGAGTTCTTCTTGTACGGAGATTTGGTGTTCCAAGATCTACGGAAAAGGCCGATGAGCAAGTAGTAGGGGAAGAAGATGGTGAAATGAGAGATTTGTCGGGAAGAAGGTCGAGACCCATGAGTCTAGCGACCAAAGTCGGTGTCTTGGTGGTTGGAGAATAAGAAGATTCATTGCTTGTAAGAGATTCGAGTTCAGATGATCTTGTTGGTTTGGTCTTGATCTGCATATTATCATTTGATCAGTAACCAAAATTTCATATGATTGTTATCATGATTACAAGGAGAGAAAAAAAAAAGATAAAATAATATGACGAGGGAAACCCAAGAAGATAAAATTACATGGATCTATAACCATTTTTTTAAAACATAATAAATAAATTAGAAGGAAGAAATAGTAATTCACTCACAGAGAGATTCAAATGATCATCTCTTCGGATAGGTGACAATGGAGCCTCCTCTGTCGATTCCAAGCTATTCCTCGGTGCCTCCACTCCTTAATTATCATTATCATCAACATAAACATAATCAATACATAAAACATTCAAGTATATGCATACAACGCACACACACAGGTGTAAATACATATATATATATATATATATATATATATACCTTTAGGAAGAGAGTCGTCGTTTTCGATCTCACTCGTATCGGGGAAGCGGAAATGGTGAAAATCGAATAAGTGAAACACGACGTTCATACAACCTGCGACAGTTGCATCACTACTCGTCTCCTTCGTCACACTCTTGCTCCGGCTGTTTCCACCGCCCCACCACGCCGTTTTGGCATCTTTTTTCGGCTCGGAAGTTCTTCCTCCGGCCGCTCGGTACCACTCTCTTCCCATTTTTTCCGATCGGAAAACGGCGAAGAGATTCGAGGGTTTTGTATTGTCTAATTGGTAGAAGAAGAGGGGAGAGTAAGGAGGAGGAAAGAGGGAAGAGACTCGGAAGGTGTAATGCGTTGTATCATTTACATAATGCATTTAGTTTATTTTATATTGAAGTGACTTTTTTGTTTTTGCCACAAAATATTGCATTTTTTTTTTTGCAAACATATAAATGAATATCTAAAATAAAAGAAAAACAATTGAAAAGAAAATGATGAGAAGTGGGGGGATCGTGGTGGTGGCCGTCGCTTGGCTGCATGTTATTCCCCTCTGTATATGTGTATATTTGTATAGCAAAATGTATATATATTTAATACGATTTCAAATATTTAATATTTGTTTACCAAAAAAAATATATATTTGTTTACGTAGACCTTGGATAGAGAGGCTAATTATATTTAAACGATTCGCAATCCAGAATCAAAATAATATTTTTTTTTAAATATAAAAGGGTTAATTTAAACTGACGATTCCATCGTATAAAAATTCCTTACCACATAGCAAAACATGTTTTTAGACCGTTGTAATTTGGGTTTCAACTAATATACTCACGTAGACCTTTGGATATATTCCACTTGCATATATATAAATCTGATTTGAAAATTTGGAAATTTAAACTTTATTTATTTAAGTTAAAATTTTTATGCTCATGATAAATATTGCTATTCATTAATACAACCAAACAAAACTCCCGACATAATTTTACATATAATTCCATGGGCATTATGTACTTTCATATTAAACAATAAATTTTCATACTAAATAGTAAATTTTAAAATTTTTTAATGGATTTGTATTGTCTACGATTATTAGCGTCATTATCTACAAATGAACCTGGGGTTCTTTTAAAATTATATGGCCGTGTAAATAGAACTGCGGAAGACTGTCACTCCCGTCAAAACCATGGTGAATCTATTAAAATTTTAAAAAATTGGCCGTTTCGTATACGATTTAATGCATTATTATCAAATAATAATATTCCATATATTCATCTGAATTTAAAAAAAAACGAATTGAAGATTTTATACTAGATTCTCCTTATATATTTTTTTCCACTGTTTCTCAAAAAATCGAAAGATCGTAATCAAACGCTTCATGAATTAACAAGGCCGCAAGAGTGTAAACCAACTCTGTCGTAAAGTGAAGCAATATGGAGTCTGATGGCTGGAAAAATTTGGCCACTTCCGCCAATGACACTTGATGAATGCATTAGCTGGTTTTCTAATCCTGCGCACAACAAATCCAGGAATAGAGAGCAATTGGCAAAGATGCTTCTTCAGACGACGATCGAAGCAATATGGTATGAGCGCAACCAACGCATATTTTGCAACAAACGGAAGTCGCCGGGAATTGTTCGAAGAAAAATCGATAAATCTGTCCGAACAGCGCTCTTAGCGTTGGGTTTTCGGAAACCTGACTCAACTTCATCATTGTTGGAGGATTGGTACCATCTCGACATATACCACCGAAGTGTAGCTGCTATTACTTAATCTTTATTAGACTATGCTCATGTCCCAAATATGGGTTTTTGTATTACCACTTGCCATGGGATCCCGGGTTCTTTTGGGTTTTGCGGATTAAAATCCGAGTTGTAAATTTTTCTAACTTTTACAATTAATATACTTCACATTTCATCAAAAAAAAAAAACTCTGTCGTAAAGTCAGGGATCGCATATGGCTAATATGTAAATAACTAAATAAATAATAAATAATAAATAAAATGTTTCATTAAAATACGTCAAACATTAAAAAAAATAAAGAAGGAGAAATGACGATAACGAGGCCTTATCTTACAAAAGCTCAGATTGCAATGAGATTCCAACACAATTCCATGCATGGTTTCCATAACAACGATGTCCCTTTGTTGGGGATCTTCAATTGTCACCATCATGTTTCATGCTATTATCGAAATAGATAAATATTTTCATTTAGATTCGAAATATACTATCATTTACTACAAAATATATATACTATCTTTAATAATCATATAATATTGTACAACAAATTTTATTATATGGATTCATTTTATTGATAATGAAATGAAAGAGGGATCGAATGTGAGAATGTATAGATTTGTTGGTTATATGCTTTGCTATTTATCTCTGTTTAGTCATTGTTAATATATTCACAACTAACCCATTAAGTGTGCATACAATAAAATTTTAAATTATATATGTTGAACACTCAAAAAATGAGATATGAGGTTTCTCAAAACAATTATATCGTATATTCTATGATTTTAGAAAAAAACATACATATTCCCATTCATGTGTTATGTGTTGAGAAATTCCAATAAGTTTAAACTATTTATATGTTTGTTTTAAATAGTAATATTCTAATTATCTGAATCTTATTTAAAATCTACTCGAATGATCTGACGTTCATTATAGCGGTTTTGGCAAATATAATAAATTCTTTTTGGTGATGGTATGAACCAAAATAATCTTAGTAAAGTAGGAAAATATCAATTTGCAGGCACTAAAACTGTCATTTTTATATATAAAAAAAATTCAAATATCTTTTTTGGTTCATTCGTCTTAGAGTTGGTGATGGAATTTATGATCGTTTTTCAATTTAATATCACCTACTCGAAATTTATTGTAATGTTCTCTATCATTCCTTCATATGGCAGAGAGATGACAACAAGAGTTCAAATTCAGAATGGTTGATTGAATATAATGAATATGAATCTTACAACTTGTCATAATTTCACGAATGTGGCCGATCCATCTAAATGTGCATGCCCACCACAAGATTTATTGCTTCTTCAAAATTAGTACACCCAAATTATTTCAATCGTATCTATCTCTGTCCTTCATCTCTGGAATATGTGCACGAAACAAATGTTTACGTGGGTTGTAATCACAAAAAATGTAATATTATATATATATATATATATATATATATATATATATATGTGTATGATCTATAATATCTGTGTATATTTTTCACTCCAATGAAAAACAGCATCAAGAGAACATAAATATAATTCCATGCACGTACAAGATCATACATATATATATATATATGTATGTATGCGTGTATGATGTATAATATTTGTGTGTATTTTTCAGTTCGGGCAGGCGGATCAGAAATGGGTTCAGAGAATTATATTCATCATTACAGTTTCGAAGAAGAATTTATTTGAGTTTGGTCGTACCATGTACTTAGTTGACCGACTTGGTTACGTACGTTAGGAATTATCAACCGACTGATTCCTGTGTACGGTACAAATCCGGTTTAGCCTTGGTTTAACCACACCAGAGTGTTCAATTAACTTCGGTACGGTACACCATTTCACGTAATTAACCTGGAGAGAATACTTTGAAAACCTCTATATATGAACTCTATCATGCATGCATCTCTCACCGTCTCCCAATTAATTAATAGAGAATCGATGAATTTTTCAATTATTTAACATAGAACATTACACTATTTAACCCCAGTATGGGTGGTCTAGTGATTATGGGAATACAAAGTGTTCTCTCCGTCCTATCATTCGAGTCCAATATTGACATTCACCTATATAAAAAATTATAAAAAAACATTATAAATGGTAAAAAATAAAATCATATAATATCTTATTTAATCAAAATAAATATTTAAAATATATAAATAATATTACATCTAAATATTATTATACTCTTCCCAAACGATTTTCTCTAATATTTTTCATATATCTTCATATTAATCATTTAATTGGTTCGGAATGTAGATAAGATGCTGGAAGAAAAGAAACCCTAGAATATTCTGGAAAATATTTATTAGGCGATTTGAAATTTCAATAATGATATAATGTAACCGAAGGGAGCAGTACGGAAAACATAAGCATAGTTCAATAAATACGTTGTCTGGACAGAAAATGGAAACATGTATATAAATATGCAAGCCACGAACGCATGTTGCACGTACCTTAGCCTATATATAGTTGTTACAGTTTTGTCCACTCTAATTTATAACGTACCAAATGGATGTACATTTTCTTGGCATCATTCTTTCACGATTTGTAAAATAATTCAAATGTGAGAGAAAAATAACTCTACTATGCATCTCACATGGTTCCATTTGAAAATTTTCAAGGTCGCGGTTTTTTTAGGTCAATATATATTATTGTATAAATAAGCTCTTGGATAAATTACTGTATCGAAATCATGGGATTTTAGAAGATGAAAAAAGAGATTCCTGACATATATTTTTTTTATCTTATATTAATCGAAGCTTTTACATAGGCAAAAATGCAAAGAAATGATATAATGAATTAATTGCCGAAAATAATTTGGGATTATTCTTAATCACCATTCACAAATATAATTATAGCGATTTTAGATAATACACTTGATTTTTTTTTCCTCCTGACGCTAGTCAATAATACCTAATAAAGGCCTATACACGATGGAGACATATGATTGGGTCCAAATTAAGTGAAGCCTAATGGAATGGGCTTTGTATCAAAAGGAGATTTATCACATCGTAAGAATATTTCTGTTTTTAACAAAAAAAAAAAGAATATTCTGTCGATTTCATTCGAAATTTCGTAGATTTTCGTCGTTTCAATTGAAAATTCCTGTTATAAATTCGATTCTGCCATTTTTATTAATATACCGATATGCTTATTCAGAATTTCTATGAATAAGATTATTTGTAATTTTATAAATGTATAATTTCAAGAGATAAAAAGAATAAGAGAAAAATATATTCCCCATCGTCCTAATTTCCCTTTCTAATTTACAAGCTAATCTATCATTTTTTTTTATAATCTAAAAGTTCGTCGGATTTTTGGTACGACTACATCTTGCAGAAAATCGAGGAAATCCAGAAAATCGAGGAAATCCATGTGAATGCTCTTCTCCAAATGAAAACTCGAATCCGGATTGAAAAAGAGCTTTGGTCCCTTCTTTACCGATTGAACTATCCAATCTTGGTTTTTATCGGTTATTTTCTTTAGCTTCTAGAGCATTTCCCATGGATTTGATACGCTGACGTTTTCAACTACTCTTTTGCACTGTTGCGCACAGAAAAACCTTTCTAGCGCGACGAAGTACAGATTAGGGGTGGGCGTTTCGGGTTTCGCTTCGGTATTCAAGCGGTTCGATTCGGAAACGGTATTTTCGGTTTTATATAAAGTGTACCAAACTAGAACCGAATGTTAAACGGTTCGGTTCGGTTCGGTTTTAGTATCGGTTCGGTTCGGAACGGTACCATTATATGAATACCAAATAAGTACCGAACGATAATATTTACACATATATTAGTGGAATATTCGAATTTTGGTTCGGAATTCATACGGTTCGGTTCGGTATTCATATGGTTCGGTTCGGGAACGGTTCATTCGGTTCCATAAAAAGTGTACCAAATTAGAACCAAACGTTATTCGGTTCGGTTCGGTCCGGTTTGGTTTCGAGACGGGTCGGATCGGTACTAAATTCCCGAACTTAAGTGCCCACCCCTAGTACAGAACCGTGACGTGCATATGTGTGACGTGGAAATTGCTAACTGGTGATTACTTTATTAAAAAAGTGGACTAACATCATAAATCGACACGTGTCCACGTGTGAGATGACGGTCCAAAAAAAAGGAAGGGGGTGGGCAATAGTGTAAAACCCACCGTTTCTTGTTTTTGACCTTTTAAACACAAGTGCTCTCTTACACGCATTTCCAATTTAAATAATTTTTTTTCCTTCTAATGTTTATAACCAAAAAATCCACAATTAATTTTAAAATTTTAATTGGCTATAGAAGAATCTCTACGCGTCACTATATGTAAGCAGGTCAAATCTATCAATAAGCCCACAAATAGTTTCTGTTGGTGTCACCTTTTAATACACTAACCATTTATATTATGATTATTATCCAAGGCGGACCTACGTTAGCCGAAATGGGGCACTGCCCCCACTGTTTTTTTTTTTACTTTTAAAAACATTAGTTATAAAATTTAATAAAATTTTAAAGAAAATACGATTAATGCCCCCGCTGAATTTTATCGCCGACTCCACCATTTTTATTTTTGTAATATATTTTATGATTTTATCTAACAAGTTAAATAAAAAAACTAGTCTTTTATATTTTCTCTCTTTTTTCGTTATATTCCATTTTCAAATTTTTTACTTTTCTTTTTAATCAAATACAAAATATTATCAATTCAATTATAATCAAATAAAACTAAAAAATAAATATTTGTAAAAATTATGAATTTAAATAATTTTCATTATTTTTTATTTATTTGTTTTTATCTATATATTATACTTATAAATTTATCTATATATATTCATACATTTATTTAATTTTTATTTGATTTGGTATAGAAATTAATAAATAAATTTTTAAAAAGAATTTTGTAACAATATGTCAATATAGTGGTAAAAGTTCAACCGATAATTTACTCAAAAAAAGTTCAACCGGTAATACATTAAATTTTTAATTTTTGAGTTATTATCTAATTTATTTTATCGAAATATATATTTCAAGTGATTATAAATAGAGTTATATAAATATATTTTTAAAAATATAAAATATAGAATTCAATGGTTTAATCTAAATATTTTTTAGACGATATTTTTTATTAAATTTTTATAATATATAAATATATATTTATATCATTACATTGGTTCGTTTCGTTACCCCGTTGAAAAGTTTTTCTAAGTCCGCCATGCGCATTATATAATGATGTTCTAAAACATCGTGCAAATAGATAAATCTTTTCCATGCCGGAATGGACTAACATACAAATATTTGCTTAGAGGGTTATGTTATTTTGGAATCTGTCAAGATATATGGCATAAAACTCTATATTATTCATTCGATCAAATTATATATATATATATATATGGATATAGAGGGTACCTAATCTTATTAGAAAATTATAAACTAAAGTATATCTATACAATAAGATAAAGTATGAGAGATTTATGTATATTCTTAATAGAATCATTTTTTTTTGTTGAAATCCTTAATAGAATCATACTTTTAATCTTGTTCAAAACTAGTCTTTGAACACACACATGTATATATATACACACACACGTACAATTATCCGTCGCTTGTTAGCTATCAATATACATTCGTCCATTCAATTAATTGTGATGATCGACATTAGATATTATATATGTTGTATTAATCCTATGTTTTGGAAAGCGATTTATAACATGAACAGGAAGTTATTTGATTTCATAAACTTCCACGTTGGGTATTGATCTCACGTACGTGTATATATATATATACATATATAATGTTTGTCATATAACCGATATAAATTTAAAAGGGTTCGATGAGTGTGGGAAAATACTAAATATATACTATAGTACCCACAATTACGAATGATGTTCCTAAATTTGGGTTATGTACTCCCTTCCACTTGGACTTGCTTTACATATGGATATGTAGCACAACGCTTACAGGGTCATTTTCTCTAATATCTTCGTTATAATAAACTATTATAATGAGATATTTGATCTATTTAATCAGAAATATTTGACTTTTTGTGGAAAATGATTTCGAAAAGAAAAAGGTCCACTAACACGAGAAAAAAGAAAGGCGCAAACAACAGGAGGAGACACATTGATTGCATAATGAGTGAAGGGGAAGAAAGGCCAATGAAATAATGATTTTATTTTTATTTTTTTTCTAACTTTTGTGTTGAGATCGTCTTCATTGGTTGTCTGAAAATTCTTTGCGCATATCAAAGGGTTTCCCACTTGGGAAAGATTCATTCATGGCCACCTCTCTTTCCTTTTTCTTCTTTGGGTAAAAAAACTTATATATTTTTTTTAACGGTGAAGAATCCAACACTACAATCCTTCGATTCGAGTCGATACCGACCGATCCCACGGATCGGACAGCATCTCAGATAATCAAAATTGATCGGTTTAAAAGAAACTCAGACTTCAGAAAGAATCGAAACTACAAACTCGTCTAGAGAGAACTCATTATTTTTTAATTGAGACGGAGATTTTACCGTAAAAAACCTATTTTTCATTAGGTTTAAATTATACAAAAATATACACTTAGAAGACCGCTTATATCATTTTAATTATGATCCATTGGTTTTTTTGTTAAAAATTATGGTCCATTGGTTTAATTTGTTAGAACAATTGAAATTGTTTTTACGTCAAATTGCATGAATGTGCATATACGCATATTGACACGTATTTGCGTAACCCTTCCACGTGTTAGCGACTCGATTTTCGTTCCACATAAAAAGTTCATCTCGTCTAGACATATCTATTGTCCAAGAGAGATGTGCCTTATCTTCACCGTATGCAGACTGTACACAGATACATATTAAACCAATAAATATAACGTGTTTCTAGAGAAATTCAGTATTTTTAAAATATAAATATAACATATTTTATATAATGCCCAATAAAATTCCGTTGACCTTTCCGATATATTTTTAGCCAAGGTCTCTGAATGACCGTGTGTGCAATAAGAGGTCTATCCGATTTTACGTAACAATGTCCTAAACTATATATTTTTTTTGGTATGATCCTAAACTAAACTATATGTTCAGAATGACTTATATACAAACCGTAAATTCCTCTCTCACTAAACAAGGAATTCAATATAAAAATAAAACAATAGTAAAAACACTCATCATGACATCATCTAACAATCATCAAACCCTCAATAGTAATCATAATCACGTCCGTATGATGAGTCATAGATCACATCTCGTCAAATCATCTCTACGTCATCGCACACATAGGACAATCCACGAGAGTCAGCACGTGAGATCATCACATCAATCTCATCATCATGTGTACTGCACATATTAATCAATTTAAGTAAAACAGAATTTGAAGACCATACAACTCATCCAGATACTCCATGTTGGTTGTGATGCCACAAGATAATTCGTGACATGACATTTGGATTTTATATTGATTCATTGATTTATGAATGCATTAATTTTCTCGTTATATGATTTGCATGTTATATATATATATATATATATATATATATATATATATATCGGTATCCTTGAGTCATTATAGGATGATTCTAAACTCTATGATCAGTTATCATCGTGAGAATGATGATAAATTAAGACCAACATAAACTATGATTGATGATCATAGAGATGATTGTGACACCCGCTGTGATATTCCGAACTACGATGAGGGTTAATATTGTTCATTGGCGATCAAGATGTGGCTTTCTGAGTACCACTATGATCAAAGGGATACAGTCGAAAGTATTCGAATGAGAGAGATCCGTGGGCTATATAGTGATGAGACTATATGGTCTAAAATAGCATAAAAAGATTAGTTGGGCTACTCATATCAATAAGGTGCACCTACCCTTTCGGTTGACTATTCCGAGAGAACTCCAAAGTTAAGTGTCTTGACACTGGAGCAATCTCAGGAAAAGTGGTCTACTGGGAAGTATCTCGATATGAGTGCGAGTGAAGACAAAACACGTTAGAAGGTCTCGTATTGTTGTGTGAGGACAGTCTTGACATTTCATAGCGGTGACGGATCGTTAAACCCGTAACCCATATCCGTATACGAGTTATGTCATGTGGATAATAAATAATAAAATAACCGAAAGTAAAAACACGAGAATTTTAAAACCATTTACTCAGAGTTACGTAGCGGAATAAAATATTGCAATCGTCATTTATCGAAATGATACATGTCTGAGATACAAAACAAACAACACAATCGTGAAAGGCGTGGTCATAGTCCCATAGTTTGAAATACAAATCTAAAACCCATACATAATATTGTTGCTCTCGAGTCATCGTCCAGCCACTACTCGTGCTCCTCGAGATCTGAAAAATTAATCAATGGAGGGTTAAACACATTACTTAGTGAATGACAACGGAGGGTTAAGCACATTTCTTGTAATTTCACTCTTGTATTATTTTACTGTTTACTCGTCTATACGTCACAACTCGTATACGAGATATGGTTTACCGGTATCATGACTTATGGTATCAGAGCTTATTCCTTCCTCGAAAGAGAATGACGTTCCTTATTGTGACACCTGAATCCTGTATCCCGTGAACATGATATGCCACATGGACGAAACCAACAAAATATAATAAAACTAAAAGTACGGAAAAATTTAAAATCATTTTTAAATACAAATACACGGCGGAATAAACACATCACCCGTCACTCAAATAACACATGTCCAAACACGTAATTAAACACAACCGTTTTCACATGGAACCTTGTTCCACAGTCCAAAACACACGAAGAAAAGATAATACATTCGTACATGATGTTACTTCCACCAAGTCGTCGCCGTCCAAAGTGCGCTACTCGTGCTCCTCGGGATCTGAAAAATTCAACAACGGAGGGCTAAACATAATGCTTAGTGAACGGCTCGGGTTGAGCCCGGAGAGTCCATTCTCATGGAGAACGGTGCCAACTAATCTCTCAATACAAGAATTTTCTTATTTATTCATTTAACATTTTCTAAATAATCCTCTTTAATTCATTATTATTATTCCATACATTTTTGATACCTGATAGTATTGACTCAATTCGTCAACCGGCACCATCAGGTACCATTTCCTTTCGGTATCATCTAGTACTGACTCAATTCGTCTACCGGTACTAGATTCCACCCTGCTTCTCTGTAATAGTACTGACTCCACTTCGTCAACCGGTACTATTATAGAGACGATCACACAGATTCACCACTACTGACTCCACGTTGTCAACCGGTACTGGCTTCACTATACATCCCCATTATGGTACTGACTCCTCTTCGTCGACCGGCATCGTTATGGAAACGTCCACCCAACAACACCAGTGCTGACTCCACATTGTCAACCGGTACTGGTGTTACATTTCGATAATGGTATTGACTCCAAGTTCGTCAACCGGTACTACTACCGAAATGTCCACATCAACCCTCCAGTACTGACTCAATTCGTCAACCGGTACTGGGTCCACATCCACAAGTTTCTGTAATAGTACTGACTCCAAATTCGTCAACCGGTACTACTACAGAAACCACCCACACACCAGTGCTGACTCCAAGGTCGTCAACCGGCACTGGTTCCATATCCACACGTCCCCGTATTAGTACTGACTCAAGCCGTCAACCGATACTAAGTACGGGGTCCATCAATCATTCAATCACATGCATCCCTATACAATCATTTATCCTTTATTTCTATATTACCATTTCCGAGTTTTTTTCTCTCTTAGATTTATTCTTCATATTCACTTCGGGTTGTGGTTCAATTCTTTCATTTTATGCACTTTCACCTTTTTCACATTCGTTCGACATACTTGTTTTATCATTTTTCATTTAATTGCAACTTAACACCGTATTCTAGTTTGATCCATTTGAACCTATAGTCGGGGTTGCATCTGGTTTTGTCCATCTGGACCGGTCTACGCGTTTTGTCCATCTAGTTTTATTTTTAGTCCTGGACCGATCGGTCTTGATGTAGACCGATCGGTCTACGCTTTTTTTTGGTTTCTTTCCTTTTTCTCGGCCCGGTTCGATCCTCGGTTTAAGTTTTTCTCTGGACCGATCGGTCTGAGTGTGTGGACCGGTCGGTCCAGATTAGGTTCAGACCGCTCGTTGTCCGTGGTCCAGAGTCCAGACCGTTCGGTTCAGACCTGGACCGGTTGATCTGGGACCTAGACTTCGTCTTCTCCGCGAGCTCCAGCCTGATTTTCGCCATCTTTTACCAAATTTTGATCCGATTTCGACTCCGATTGCTACCCACTCATTATTTAACATTCCTAGGTCCTTAATTCTTGTAGAAACACTAATCTATACCATTATTCATGAGAATTGAATCTCACAAACACAACTCAAAACCACTCACCTCGAGTTTCTGCAATAGGTGATCTTCTCCGAATCTGTGCGAGTTGCACAGGTGGTTTCACGCTGCGAAATTCTCCACAAACCTCCTAAGGGTCTTCGGTTTTCTGAGCTGATTGTGCCTCGGTTCTCCCCGATTTCCTCTCTTTTCCTCTGTTTTCGAAGACCTAGTCTCTGGGTTGCAGAATGGTGATCTTCACCTGTTGGAGCCGGTTAAAAGCCCGAAAATGGGGCAGGGGGCCAGTCCATGTCGTGCACTACGCGATGAGTGCAGGCGACGGCGCGTGGGTCACATTTGTCGCGAAAAAATCTTGGTTAAAAGTGGAAGAAGGTTAGCGTTTTCCGGCGTTTTCCTCCCCCAGACCCTAGACCGTTCGGTCTGGCTCTAGACCGTTCGGTCTGGCTTATGAACGTGCAGACCGATCTGCACTCTGGTCCGATCGGTCTTGGCTAATTTTTCATCTTTTCTCCGTTTTTCTCTAGACCGATCGGTCTACCTCTGGACCGAGCGGTCTAGACCATTTTTCCTTCGTTTTTTCGACGTTTTCGATGTGTTTTAGCCCCACTTGTCATTTGGTTAGATGTTTATGCCAATCATCTTATATTTTAGACTTGTTCTATCGTATTTTAAGCCCGAAATTAAATTAAATAATTTATTCGGGAATCGGGATATTACAGTTACCTAACACATTTTTAAAAGAAAAATGTTTTCAAAATCATATCCGAAGAAAAATCTTTTTTACTGAATCATATATAGATGATGCACTTGCCAATCATTAGAAACTAAACTACTATAACGTGCCACAACGAAAATGCTACCACGACGTCTTAAATTGCAACGAAAAATGATTATCCATAGAGCAACTAAGGAATGAATTCCAAGAGTTTCAGGAGGACAGATTATGACATCTATTGGAATGTACATTACCCCACCCCAGCAGGAGACCCAAATCAAAGGGGAGAGGACTTATCTCGACCACCACCTATATCGGTGATAGTCGAAGATTACCTCCCATCGTTCCGTAATTTTAAGCAGTTGAACAAGCATGAGAAAAACTATCTTACACATGACATGAAGCTCGCAACGCTAGTACAAGCATTGAAGATCTAGAGGTCATACATGTACGGAAAAAAGATTAAGTTCAACACCAATCGCAAGATATTAACCTACGTGATCATTTAGAAGGAGTTGAACCTGAGGCAACGAAGATGGATCCATCATGAGGAGTAATATACTTTGACTGCGTCAAACATCGTCTTTAACCGGATGATTATAAAGGCGTGGCTCGGGTATATTACGAATCATGTAATGAATAGTAGATAGTCAAGATGGAACTTTGTCCCTCTCGAAAGAGAGAGATATCGCTTGGACCCGTCGTAGGAGTGAGACTGTAGAAATGTGTGGCCGCACTATAGATGAATGTCATCCATCTCTTACAGTCTACTCGGGATACGACAAAGCATTCGAACTATGAGTTCGACTATTATATCGTGAGACAAAGAGGATCATCGTTAGAGCTATCTCTGGCTTTTCGGTTAGATCACATCTAACTCTTTCCGATACGGGTAATCATAATGTCTTGCTAGAGACCGTTTATGATTTGTAAAGCGAGATTGGATCTCGCGTTTACTGCCGTATTCGGAGGAGCCTAAAGGGTCACACACATATGGGATAGACGTGTAAAAGTAGGGATCGAACGGACGAGAAAAATCGAATTTTTCTCCGTAGTTGAGGTCTGGTCCGGAGCTGACCAAGAGTTGGTCAGCCGGACCAGAAGAATGTGGAACATGCGGACCTGATGACCGAAATAACTGCCTGGTCCGGAGCTGACCAAGAGTTGGTCTGCCCCGGACCAGACAGAGTTGGTCCGGCGGACCGAATCTTGGTCCGCCGGATCACGAGAATTTCGGACTGTCGGCAAGTCACTGTGCTTGGTCCGGCTGACCAAAAGTTGGTCAGCTCCGGTTCAAGCCTCTGACTTGTCAATTCCGCGAGTTTTTACACACCTGGTCCGGGGACCAACTGTTGGTCCGGCGGACCAAGCGTCAGAAACTCCAAATCGCCTTTTTCTCGCCTTTTTCTCGCCTTTTCTCGCATGGGAAGTAGGTGGGGAAGGTTTGCCTATTTACTATCTCGTCCCTTGGCCTTCAGAAGGGCTAAGGTTGATCTGGAGAAACTCTCTCAAGTTCTTCAGAGTGTTCTTGATCCAAAACAAGAGATTTGATATCTTCAAGCTCTAGCAAGCAAGTTTCCAAGTGTTGAAAACCATCCCAACGGTGTGGACTGCTCAAGAGGGTGTTGGCTTCAAGAAAGTTCTTCATCGAAAAGATTGGTCCGTGGGTGTTCAAAAAAATTTTGAACGCTAATTCCGCTGTGTAAGCCCGCGGACCAGACCCTAGCACGGTTTTGAACCGGTTGTCTAGAATCCCGTGTGACTCAGCACAATCATGCTCCACTCGCGTCGCACGAGCAAGCTACAAACATGACACACATCGTGCATATATATATCTGGTACAATCACGCATATCAGATGTTCAACCCCAACCAACACACCATTTAACGTCGTGCAAACTACCCCAACTAAACACACACGAGTCGCTCTCATGTAATTCACACTCATCACTACGACACTTGAGTTCCTATGCAATATTTGAGGCGATCGATCTTGAACGTGAAAATCATGCTTCTCGTGAGGATCTTTGAGGAGAAAATCACATATATCAGCTCATTCTTCACATTTAGACAAAGGAAACGAAATTAGACAATAATGATTTAGATACATATCTATATCATTATGAATCTCGATTTAGGGATGATATTCCGGAGATTTTTATGCCGACAGGATGGATGGATGGTAAAACAGACATCCAGGCCGCCGGACCAACATTTTGGTCTGTCGGACTAAGACTGTTTTGGTCCGAGACTTCTCTCTTGGTCCGTCGGACGATGTATTTCAACTCGATCTGATTTTGAGCTCCGTTTGAATCCGTTTTCCGCTCCGTTTTCTTGAGTTGACTCATGATTCAAGCCTATTCACATCTAAGTATAGTTACATAACATAATCTACTATAGATTTATTTATATAATAGACTTATACTTAGATCAAAATCAAAGAAAAACATGAGTTTCAACACATTCAAACTAGCTCAAGAATGACCGTTCTTCATCGAAATAAAGAATTGGGCTCTGATACCACTGCTGGGTCACGTGAGATCCTCTCTCAATGGTCAAAACTGTGTTCAGATCTGGTCCATAGGTTTGCGCAGAATGGTGATGTGTTAGCCAATTATGTTCACAAGAGGAAAGAGTATTTGGTGAGGTAATCAATTACCCATATCAGATAGAGTTAGATGTGATCTAACCGAAAGCTAGAGATAGCTCTAACGATGATGCTCTTTGTCTCACGATATCATAAATCGAAGCACAATTCGATTACTTTGTCGTATCCCGAGCCTATAAGTGATAGATGACAATATTCCTCTATAGTGCGGCCAGACATTTCCCCAGTCCTACTCCTACGACAGGCCCAGCGATATCTCTCTCTTTTGAGAGGGATAAAGTTTCATCTTGACCATCTACTATCCACTACATGATTCGTAATGTACCTGAGCTACGTCTTTATAGTTATCCGGTTAAAGATGAAGTTTGAGCAGTCAAAGTACATTAATCCTCATGTTGGATACCGTAGATATCTCGGGTTTGAGGATTCAAAGTGAACCATGATGTGAGATTCCAATCATGGATAACATCCAATCGACAATTTCACGCGAGTCATCCAGTTACTTGTTCCAAACAAGTACCCACGATCGTGATTCGTATCCAATACACATGATCATCACTATGATCATCTATCACGCCTCATGTTAGTCTTAATTCATCATTGCTCTCCAATTGACAAGCGACTAAGGAATTTAGGATCGTTCATATCGATCGATGGATATCATTATTTATCAAACATGCAAAATAAATAATGAACAAACAGTGCATTCATCCAATGAATTCATCATAACAAACAAGTTCTCATATCGTACGATCATCATAGAGCACCAAAACTATCACATGTGTGGATACACATTTTATACGTATGAACATGAGAAACATCATAATACGTTCAACCACGGAGGGTGCATCAGAGTTCAAATTACAGTGATTCATCAGATGATCTAGATTTTTTTGGACTTCTACATCATATCATTCGGATCGAATATCCCGGATTAGTTGGTTTGAAAACAATGGTCTTTTGATGTCATTGGTTCGACACAACTGCAGGACGTGGATCGCGAAACAACAAATGGGGAGGAATCGACATAAATCCAACACGTGCATATCCTAAATATGATCCTTTTATTCTTTCAGATCAAAGTGATCAAGTCTATTTCATTCTATACCCAAAATATCATATATCCTAACATAAAAGACGAAAAAAAGATCAATGGTCAGCTGTGAAGAAATTCAATCCACGAAGAGTGGTGAATTTATCAACAATTGAAGATTCAGAAGAAGCAGTGCAAGATCCAAGTGAAAATTCAGTGTTTTCTATTCGACTTGAAGATTATGAAGACACACTTCAGTTGCGGATGTAGAAGATGAAGATATTGATAATTTTACGCAAGGTGAACACGATGAATTCATTTCCGAACACGATTATACATCAACCGAAAACAAAAATGATGACGATTCGTTGTAATATTGATATATTTTTATATATTCGACGTTATTTTTATATGTATTGGGTTTGTACTTTATTTAAGTATATTTTTATTTTAATTCGGTTTTTATTTTAATTTTAATTTTTTCAAGTGTATCAACAAAATTATCAGGCTTTCCGTTGCTATTATCAACGGATACCAGTTGATAACTTTTGCAACGGATGTCCGTTGACAACCCATGCAAATCCCAAAAATATATCAACAGATTTCCGTTGTATTTATCAACGACAATCCTTGTATTTATCAACGGAACGGACTACCGTTGCATAATTATGGCATTCCACATTTAATGTAGTGATATATTAATGGACTACCGTTGATATTATTAATGCACGAAAAATATTCGTTCATAATATCAACGGATTGTCGTTGATATGTTCATCTGCCAATCAGGATGTCTTGAATCGAATTCGCCGGCGATTTTCTTCCATCTCCATTGTGAATCGAATTCGAAAAAAAAAGCGTAGAAGAAGAAACAGTCTCCCTCCTCCGACAATGTATAATTTTTTTTCGCTTTTTTTAATTATTATATTTTATAAATTAATAATTTTTACTTATATTATGTATATATTTGACTAATTTAATTTTTTATTAGAGTTTGCTACCATATTTTATCAAAGCGGTGGATTATTGGTGGGATCTGTAGAAGCGCCTCCACCTCCACTTTCACCACTGTCATAGTTGCCGCTATTTCCTGATGCATCGCCCATGTTCGATGAGGATACGATGCTCGATATCGAGGCAACACTAGATGCTTTCGTTAGTCACACCGTTCCCATCATCGATCCCGATTGCGATGATGGATTATGATATAATTATAATATTTTTTTAATTTATTAATATTAATTTTAGTAACTAATCAGTAAATTATATAGGTTTTGGGTTAATGACAAAAATAAAGAGTGCATTGACCAAGATAATTATAGCTCGTATGCCTCACCTGTATTATTCTTGGACCGTGGCCCCCGAACATTCGACGACAATGGTGGTTATCTTTTATTGTAAGTATTAAAATATAATATTAATTTTAAAATCTAATTGTTAAATTAATACTAATATCCGTTTTTTGGCAGTAAACTTTTCGGTGGAAAAAGTTAATCACCGATAAAGTTTACAAGGAGTCTAATGTGTTGTGGAAGATGAAGATTAAACTCCTCGTGAACAATGCAAAGTGGAAGTACGACAAAAGGCGGGAGCGACGTTGTGGGTGACATAAGACATCTTCAACGCTATTTCAGCATGTTGGATTCAAAACAATTCAAAGATAAGAGTATAAAAGCCAGAGAGAGCCGTCTTAGCCAATAATTTGAAGGAGATGGTCCTCCTGGTCACACTTCCGATGCCAAATCTTTCAGAAAACGGGCGAAAAAATTGGTATTTTAATTGCATTTTAATAAATTATAATTATATATTAATTTAATATATTTTATATGTTATATTTGTAACAACGAGAAATGGGAAGAAAACCATCTATCGTTGAGTTGATCGGATACATAGACGTTCTGATGGTCAGTTTGTCGATCCTCGAGCTGAACGAGTGTTGGGGCTCGTGAACGAAAAATTATCACAACTCACCCAAACAGCGGTTGGCAGTTCATCGTCTGGCATCAATTTGTCTCCTACCGATCAAGGCAAATGTTACGTTGAGGTATAAATTTAATTTTGTTTATTCAATTTTGAAATTATGTTATTATTGATTTAATAATTATATATAATATGGATTTTATTTTGTCGTTTGTTGAGCAGAACAAAAGCCGCATCTACGGTTTAGGAGATCTGCAGAGAGATTTGCTGGAAGATTTTAGATCGTCGGTTTATTTGTAGGTGCAGATCAATACCGACTAACAACGTCGGATAGAGCACCTTGAACGATCGCTCCAACATCAGAAGACGCAGACGGATCGATAGATGGCGGAGAAGCAAGCGAAATGGGAAGAGTAGCAAGCGAAGATAACTAATCTCGAGCAAATGATCGAGCTGCTTAGAGGAGTTCGTCCTCCACCCCCTTCTAAAACGCCTTCATCTACAACCAACAAAACCTTCAGCGGTCGAACTCCCAGAACGACCGAAGACGAAGAAACCGAAAGTTTGAATTAGATTTTGTTTTTTATATTTTGTATCGAACCCTGGTTTATTTATTTTGTTTAATATTTTAAAATATATATTTATATTTTTAAATATTATATATAATATATTTATATAAATTATATAAATATATATATAAATGCATATCAACGGACTTGTTCGTTAATATTTTGATAAGATCAACGGACATCCGTTGATATAACCGTTGATACTATTCAACGGCTATTTTCGTTACAAATTTACAACGGTATATACCAACGAATATTTCGTTTAAAACGTACAACGAAATGTCGTTACTATCAACGAAATTTTTGTTGCAACGTAAGAACGGAAACTTCCATTGCAATTTCATTGAAAAAAATCCACGACTTATCCGTTGGAATTTTTCAACAGATTTATGTCGTTGAAATTTCGTTGAAATTATCAACGGATTGTAACGGAATTCAAATTTCAACGATCGTATTGCAACGAGTGTCATCCATTGAATCAATGATTTTCATCAGATATTTGATTTATTTCAATGGGTTTATCTGTTGATATTTAGGGTTTTTTATAGTGTAGAGTCATCCCAAACGATTTAGAGGTCCTATACAAAATATTTTTTATAAAAATATTAAATAAAATTTTTAATTATATTAATTGATAAATTTAATGTAAAAAAATCACAAATATAACTCAAAAATTGTAATTATTAATGATGATAATTACCAAACTTTATGTCAAATATAATTTTAATTATTTATCATATATATACTAATAAATATAATTACAAATTAATATCTAAAAATAATTTTTTTTAAAATATGGGCCCATCGAATTGTGAGGCCCTGTGCTCTTGTTCCACCTTGCACATATCTTTTTACGGCTATATCTGGATCGTTTGGATACGCAAAGACTATTAAGATGGTTTGGACATGTAAAATGTAGATCGATAGATGTTTTGGTTAAAAAAGTAGAGAGCATATGAATGAGGACTAAGAGAAAGGAAAGGGGTAGATCTATACTCACCCAAAAACGAGTCATTAGCAATAAATTTGAGATATTGCAAATTTTAAAAGATTTAATTTGAAATTGAAATGAGTGAAAACGAAGATTTTACGTAGTTGATCTTAAATAAATTTGAGATTAACATGATCAACAATTTAGCCAAAGATTTTAAAAAAATAAAATAAAAAATATTTTTTAAAGCTATCGTTTTTTTTAATGATCGGGAAAATATGTCATTTCTTAGCTAGGACAATTTCTTGGATATTGTCGTAGCTAATGTGATTTCAAACCAAGTCACCAAAAAGGGAGACATTGTGCACCTTTCTGTAACCTATCAATTCATCTTTGACCTTTAATGAACACTCCCTCTCCCCACTCAATTGGTCAATCTATACACTAATATTCTCTTTTCCGGATTTGGTCAATGAGCATATTTTAAACGTTTAGTGACTTGCTCTCTATAATTATTAATTATATATTATGTGGCATTAAACCTATGCTTAAGAAAACATTTTAAAATACAAATAAAAAGTTATTTTTGTCATGTCACATTAACGTACATGCACATACAAAAAAAAATAGGAGAAAAATCAACTAAAACTAAAGTGCGAGCGTCTACCCCTTGGGAACACAGAAAGGCCATGGGCCAAACAATTTTTTTTTTTTGAAGTAAAGCCATACTGAAAGAATAAAGGGTAGACCAGATTCTTTATTGAACACATATCTATAGAAGTATGCAACTTGCCAGCTGAGAACATAACCATTGGGAAGTGTTGTTTCTGTCAACTTCTTACATTAAAAAAAAACAAGGACAAAAACATGAACACGTGACATAGAGTATCTACGCGACACGGTCATGGCTGTATAGACCTTGAGCTTGAACCCACCCTTTTGTTTGAGCATTGCACGTAAATTAATATCATCCGCTTACGGGTTACTGCTAGGGTTAGCGTTAGCCATTTGCGTCGTATCCGAATCCGCATATACACTGCGGTATCCAAATTGAATCCGATATACAAATCGATGTGTTTGATTTTTCTTTAACAAAAAAAATATCGATCCGATTTTATAAACAATCGGAAAACCGTTTTAAATTAGTATTTTATTTAAAAAACCGAAAATAAATTTAAACCGATTTGAACAAAATTTTATATAAAAAGCCTTATGGTTATA
Organism: Tarenaya hassleriana; assembly: GCF_000463585.1. NCBI lineage: Eukaryota > Viridiplantae > Streptophyta > Magnoliopsida > Brassicales > Cleomaceae > Tarenaya > Tarenaya hassleriana. The sequence continues at coordinate 868,600 of NW_010966092.1, read as the reverse complement.
CTTTTCTAAAACCAATAAACAAAAATCTGAAAAAATAACCTAAACGAATCCGAATCAAACCCGTTCTTTTTCTTCCAAAAACGGTTAAGTATAGTTTTTGTAAACCCGAAAAACACATAATCAAAACTAATCTAATCGAAATCCGGAATCTCCAACAAAATAATACGGATCTGATCAGTCAGAGATGCAAAGTGGAGGTAGAAACAGAAACCCATCTGTGTTTTTGTAGTGGTCGGAAGCTAAACAGGTTTGATTGAAGGGAAGTGAACGAAATGGACAATATATTACCATCGATTCCCATGGATCCTTTAAGGGGTGTCAAAATGGATCAATCAACCCTTTTGGTGACAACTCATTTGGGTTATTGGAATTAATGAGTTGGGTTAACCCAAATCATTAATAATATCTTCAAAACCAAATTAATGGGTTGGATTAATCCAATTAACTCATTTAAACTCAATTAACCCATTTATTTTAATTGATTTTTTAATTAACATATTTCGATATGATTCGTTTCAATTCGGTTTTTATGTAGAACTCCATTCGATTTGAATTTGAATATATGATTACGTTCGATTCGAATTCGATTTTAAATATATTTCCGTTTGATTCGATTCGAATTCGATTATTATATATAATTATGTTTGGTTCATATTCGATTCGAAATTGATTTTACATAGAATTTTGTTTGATTTTGATTCAGTTTTTACATAGAATTCCGTTTGATTCCGATTCGGTTCGAATTCGATTTTTATATATAATTCCATTTGGTTTAAATTTGGTTTTTACATGAAATTTCGTTTGATTCGGATTCAATTCATATTCGAATATACGATTCCGTTCGATTCGGATTCAATTCGAATTCGGTTCGATTTTAAATATAATTCGGATTCGATTCGTGATTTGTTTATACCTTCAAATTATTTAGATTAAAAGTAAAATGGATTTATTGGATCAGATGGGTAAACCAGTTAAAACTATAACCCAAACGAGTTTAAACTCATCTAACCCAAATTAACCAAATATAGGTTTATCCATAATACAATATTATTAGATTGGGTTGGATTAAACCCATTTAACAAGAGAGGTTTTAATTCCTGCCAGCATCCGATATTTATTAGAAAACAAAAGCTGTGTTTTCTTTCATCGAATGTTCAGTTCATGTCGGTGTTCTTCGAGGGAACGTATCATTTCGTTCGAGGGGTTCTTAATTAAGATGTAACGTTTTGGAACATTAATTTATAAAAGAGAGATGCGATGTTGGAAATAAGTCCCTTTTCATATTTATATAATGGAGAAGTTATTCCATGGCGCGTTGGTGTCCTATCAATCTTAGAATCGAATTTTATTTATATATATATATATATATATATTATATATATATATATATATTATTAATTCCCAAAGCCTAAATAAATAAATTATATATAATCAGCTTGACATGTTTGTTACGATGCAAAATTTAAATGCGTTAAACATATTAATATAGTACATAACATTTGAACTTTAAATAGTTTGTTTGGATTTGCAGTAATTTTAATCATTTCATTTCAGTTTTCTAATCTATGATTAACTATAATACACACTCTCTGTTTTTAAATAGAAGAACCTTTAGAAAATATTTTTATTATTATTTAATAGATTTCGTTTAAATTCTCAAGATAATTTTTTTATATAAAAAAAGGTTTCAATTTTACTCTTGATTTTAATGACCCAACTTCAATATAGGGTATTATTGCGAAATAATTTAATGAAGATATATATGATTTTTTTATAATTTCTTGAAAAAAATCTAAAAAGATAATTAAAGGAGGGATACTAACTAACTACGAATTGAGATGGAAAATACCAAATGATAGTTTATACTTTATACACAAAAATAGAAAACGATCCAAAAATTCTCAATATTGTGAGTAAATTTCTTATCCCCAAGACAATATTATACATTTTAGCTTAGGTTATCGGAAACAATGTATTTGTAAATATTCTTTTATTTTGATGTCCAATCCTTCTTTTTTTTTTTTTTTGGAAATTCTGAATATATAATATAAGGGATGAAGTGTTGTATAAATAAAAAATTTTTAAAAATGGAAAACTTTTGCATACCCCACCTATATAAACGACCTCTCTCTCCTCTCCGCATCGGCCCATTGAACAATGGCAATGCAGTGCCTTAGAAATCAGCCAAATATGCCTCTCCCTTTGAATTTCGACCAAGATAAAGACAACGAGACCGGCATGATCTTCGATCCACGGCTCCTAAATCTCCAACCAAACGTACCGACACAGTTCCTTTGGCCCGACCACGAAAAACCCTCCATGAGTTCCCCAACGCTCCGAATCCCTCTAATCGATCTGGCGGGTTTCCTCTCCGGCGATCCTCTCTCGGCCTCGGAGGCTTCCAGGCTCGTGGCCGATGCCGGGATGAGACACGGCTTCTTCCTCGTCACCAACCACGGTGTGGACGAGAGGCTCATTTCGCGTGCCCACACGTGTATGGACACGTTCTTCACGTCGCCTTCGTGCGAGAAGAAGAGGGCGCAGAGGAAGTGGGGAGAGATGTCTGGTTACGCCAGCAGCTTTGTCGGAAGGTTCGCCTCGAAGCTCCCCTGGAAAGAAACGTTGTCGTTTTGTTACTCGTCCGACAAGAAAACCCATTCCGAGACAGTTAAAGATTACATCTACGGTACCATGGGAGATGGATACGAAGAATTCGGGTAGGAAAACATCGTAAATCATGAATAAACTTTCTTCTTCTCCTATCCGATCAACATCAATCTTAGAAAACGTATATACTAAAGTTTTTATTCACAGGAAGGTTTATCAAGAGTACTGTGAGGCCATGAGTGATCTCTCTCTCAAGATCATGGAGCTACTCGGAATGAGCCTCGGGATAGAAAGAAGCCGTTTCAGGGAATTTTTCGAAGAGAATGATTCGATATTGAGGCTTAATTACTATCCACCATGCAAGCAGCCGGACCTTGTGTTAGGGACGGGACCTCACTGTGACCCGACATCTCTAACCATACTTCACCAGGACCAAGTCGGCGGCCTTCAGGTCTTCGTAGACGGCCAATGGCAATGCGTCCCTCCGAACCCTAGAGCGTTCGTGGTCAACATCGGTGATACCCTAATGGTAATTACTACAAGAACGCATTATATTTACAATCAGGGTATAGTTTAGATTCAAGTAATTATGGTTTTTATAATCTGGTGGTATAGGCGCTAACGAACGGGAAGTACAAGAGCTGCTTGCATAGGGCGGTGGTGAACAGCGAGAGGGAGAGGAAATCGGTGGCATTCTTCTTGTGTCCGAAGGGTGATAAAGTGGTGGAGCCACCGAAGGAAATATTGGTCGGGGACAAGACAGAGAGAGCATACCCTGATTTCACATGGTCTATGTTCCTCCACTTCACTCAGAAGCATTACAGATCCGACATGAACACTCTCCAGGAATTCACGAAATGGCTTCAGAATAGGGGATGAAGTGAAAGTGGTTACGAGCAAGAAAAATCAATATCAATACTATAATATGTTAATTAATTATAATCATATATATATATATATATATATGAGGGAATTAATAAAAGGGTTAATGAGTAGACATTGTGTGGATGCCCGGGAAAGTGACTTCCAGTTATGGAAGGGTTTAAAGAGAAAACAAGAAAAGGGGGCTTTAGTTGGGTTTTGTATCGAAAGAGGGAAGGAACAAAGGGATAGAAATAGGAAAAGACGATGTTTTTTGTTTCTGTTTATGATGTTTGGTCTGCTGTAGGATCAAGTGGATGTTCACATGAATCGCGTTGTGTTGCTCTCTTTATTCGTACGAAATTATTTTAAATTGTTATAAGAAAAACATGTATGGCCATTATTAATGAATGTATGTTCCAAAATTGAATATCATATCATTGCCCATCAATATCTAGGTTATGACCAAGTTTTGTGGATTGGGTTAATTAATTAAACAATAACTACAATCTATAGCACCTATAGAATGCGAATTAAGAATGTATAGAAGCATATACACACACACACACACATACATATATATATATATATATGTATGTATATGTATGTGTAACCATCAAAGATGTCCATATTAAGGTTATCAAGATCAAGTGGATCAGGTTGGAGAAGGCAAGAACACCCAATGGTCCACTAATTTAATTAAACACAAACAGAGGAATATCCTCAACTTGCTTGCTTCTCGTTTTTAAGTTCAATTTCTTTCACGTGGAGAAAATTCCTAAACCATATATATAACATATTTTTCGTATTTATATTCAACCCCGAGATTCACTCTTCATTGCAAGAATAATAAATAAAGCGTATGATTAAAAAAAAACTTTATTATGGTACATAGAACAAATTTATCCATGAGATCAGTTGAAGATCGACTTATAACAATAATAATAATAATTATTTTTATGAAAATAATAATAATAGTTATTATTATTTATAATATATGCTTTATACTCGTTTTTTTTTCTTTATCTTTGGATCTCTTCGTCTTTGAAGATATGGTAAGAATCTCAAAGATGTGGTAGGAAATTAGGGATGATTTTATTCAAATACAACATGCATACATTGTTGTCACACAATACCATACATGTGGCGCTCCACTAGATAATCTAGTGTGTATATATTTATTTAAAAAAATCAAAACGGGTCTAACAGCTTGAAGTCAAGTTTGTAAGTTTGGTGAAAATGATACAGAATTTTAATTTGTAAAAAAAATTGAATATTTTTTTACAATGGATATTAAAAATCAAATCTCAAAAAAATCAACCATTTTTATTTTATTGATATTAATCAAATCAAATTATAAAACCAAATCTCATATATATATGAACTCTGATTGGTTTTTGTTATTAATATGTAACTCTCCAAATAAAGGTTAGAATATAGGGGAAAAAAATAGTATTCATATACATTTTTCATCTCATATCTCTAAATTCGTTTGGTATTCCGTAAAAGTTTATCCAAATATGCAAATGTTGCATTTTATGAGTTCACCATACCACATTAAACCATAAACTTTTAGAGGTGATACACCAATCAAACTTTAAAAATGTGTTTCATTTTTAATTGCAGTTTGAATTTATTAAACTTGATAACATATATATATATATATATATGTGTATACCTTCAACTTTTTATGTAATCATACGTATACGTATACGGCGATTAATAAAAAGGTTTAAATTTGATCATATACGTAATCGATAAACTAAGCGTATATATCACCAAACAAGCTCATGCTCGCATCACCAAACTCGAATATTCGAGCGTATATATACACGTACGTACTAAATGCTACAACTCCTAGAAATTAATCAAAATCCATATATTATATGCTAAAAGACGGGAGATTATTGAACGAAAGGAAATATAAATTTGTGGAGTGAATAACAAAGATTGGAGTTAATAAAAAGCCTGAGGTCTCAGTGAGTACTGAACAAAGCAAACAAAAAAGGGAAATGGCCCACCAACATATTATGAACAGTATTTGCCGATTCCAATATCCATTTAGGAATCGACACTCTTTATTACATTTTGTATTTTTTCCAACAAAAAAAAAAAATAACTCTGCTACATTTTTGTCTCTAAATCTATCTGGAGATTCGAAGGTTTTCCAAAGATAATGTTTTTGTCGTATCCTTGTAATTTTCTTGCAAATATAGGAGTGTTCATTTTAAAAAAAATATATATATATATATGAGGGGTGTGTGCACAAAATAAAATAAAAATCCAAGTACAATTCTAAAAATACATTTTTTTTTATAATTTGATTCAATTAATTCTTCGGATTCGGAATCAGTCTTTGATAAATTTTTTATTTATCTAAATATTTTTTTCTATATCTCGATTCCAATTCGAGATAAAAAAATGTTGATCTTTTACTATTACAAATTGAGTTAAAATTACATATTGATCTTCAAAGGACTTAAATAAGATTTTTATAATGTATAATATATATATATTTATGATATCTCAAAATACGTACTCAGATTGTAATTGAAAAATATTTTGAAGGATTCATGGACAACCCCTGTAATAAAAATTTAATTTGTATTTGATGGTGTATATAAAATAAGGTAAGAAAAGCCCAAAAAAAAAAAGAAAAATGAAAGAGATAGAGAGAGAATCAGCCGCCACAACCCACAAGTCCAAAATTGTCTTTTCTTTTGTCCCCCACTCGCTTCACGACAAACTTGGTATAGATTACGTTAATATCTACGAAACTATTAATATTTATAAACAATCTTTTATCCAACGATATATACTATATATATGTATATATCGATTGGCTCGTTATAATACCACATTGAATTTGTTATAAGTGACCATAACCACTAAAATTAAATGCGGTTCTCGATCTTATAATACACTGACCCTCTCTCTCACTCTATATATATATATATATACTGCATAAATAAAACTATTCCTCGAAAGTTGAAATGGAAATTAAAAACAATGAAAGAAGCTGTCATATGAAAACTGCAGAATTTCATCATCAAACTCAAAATTTTAATGTATAATACAAAATTTATCATTTAGTCAAAATGGAGCGTTCTCAAAGTCAAGTAATTAGGCAGTTTTTTTTTTTTTTGATTTACTTTCACTTTTTACATTTTTCATCAGAAACTAGAATCCAAAAAGCATATGGACAATGCATATATTTTGTCTTTGGTCTAGCGCTCGACAAAAGTGAAATAATTGTTTTTTACATTGGGAAAAACAATAGTTTGTCCTTGTTCGATTTTTCGCAATGGCCGCATGGCCCATCCATTTTCAGAATTATATTTTTAATCTTTAATTTCCGCATGTCTCATTTTTCTTCAACTACGATATAATTTGAAAAAGAAAACGAAATTAATTTCAATTTTTCTTGACCGATGTAAATATCTCACGTGAGAATTTGAGGATCTTTTATCTACATTGCCACAAATCTTCCTGCCTTTAAAAAAAAAAAAAAGACAGTTCGTGTTCTTATTTTGAGATTTCTAATGTGAAAACAGATCGGGTATTCTGGGTTTTGAAGATACATGATTCTGTATTCGTGTTTAGAAAAATATTATCTTATTTTTAACTTTATAAAATTCGGATATTTACTGTCTATATATCCGTCGTTAAACTCAATTACTCACCATACCCGAACATGCTAAAAGTTAAAAAAACCATTGACTTTTATTGATTTTAGAAATATTTTAATAATTTAATTTAAAAATATATTAAAATTCAAAGATATAAATATTATTTTATTCATACTCGTATACCCAACTTCCCTTAAAAAAAATTCGAACCCGTAGTTTGGATTTTTGGTCTCATCACAAAAGTCTTCAATTTTGTTATATAGCGCGCGAATATCTGCATTTCGAATATCCGTAAAATTGAATATCTAAAAATTCGTGGATTTCAAATAACGACGCCCATACCTATTCGTACTCATAAGAAAATTTTGTTTCTCCATGTTTCATTCCTCATTTGAATTATAACCCTTAACCCTATGAATGGTTTTTACGCAATGGAAGGGAATACAATATTAGAAACCTCAACTGCATGGTTGAAATATGTACCAAGTCTATATTTTGTTTAGTCTTAGTTAGTAATGGATTCAAAAAAAATTAGAATTGGAAATAAACTTATTTTTTTAATAGGGAAAAACTTAATTTTCTATGGAATATTTAACAATTCTATTTAAAATTTTATAAACTTTATAAAGAAATGAATTTTTTAAAATTAAACAATTGGGTATGTGACCCATTCATTTAGCCTCTAGTCTTAATCTGACAGTGAAAAAGATAAAACAAAAAATTTTAATATTTGGATTCACTAATTATATTCCACTTCTTAAATGCATACATATATATACGTATATGTATATCCAATGATATTAAGTTTTTCCCATCTACAATCCTCGTTCTCCAATAGAAGACAGGTAAATTATTGTATTTTTTTGGGGGGGAATGTGAGTAAATCTTCCAAATATATTTCACATAAAAACGAATAGTATCTTAAATTTATACAAATAAATGAATTATATTCAATTTCGTCACAGAAACCTCAAAGTTACTGTTCGGTTGCACATTGTCCATATCTGAGATAGTTATAAATTTCAGAAGATTTAACCCAAAATCAAAATGAACGAAAACAAATAATTCATTCAGCAGACGATTATATACCCAAAAGATAGAACAAAAATCTCGGATTCTATAACGAATATATTAACAAAGAGGATGAGGCGTGATCGAATTATTACAACCTTGGGAGAGATATCTGAATCTGATTGTGGAAGCATCCGTTCCATCTGCCCTTCTATTGACTCAACCTTCTCTTCCGGCAAGACTCTCCTCAGTACGCCATAGGCGAATCTTCCATAAAGTTTAAGAAAAAAAAAACAAAGGATATGAGAAGATTCTAAATCTATTTTTTTTTACAAGAACATAGGTCTTAAAGGGTATTCAACTGTATCATGTTTCAGTTTCAACTTCTCACTTTAACTACAGAAACTAATTTCTCCACTTCCAAGAACACGGGAGAGTATCAGAACCATACTGTAATTTTGAGAACATTGTTGATATATACAGTCCACGTGCTACCATTGATGAGAACTTGCCCATTCCTAAACCTGGAAAGAGTAACCTGCAACGACAAAACATCGATTAAAAGAGGGATTAAAGGGAGAAAAAAATGATTCGGGACTGCACTCTCGATAACAGACAGAACATGTGAAGTAAGAAGACTGTAATAAAGATTACATCTCTATTACAGAAACATTGGTGCTGGCTTTCTTCTTCGCATTTACCATCAAGATCGATGGTTTTTCTTGCTCGGCTCAAGAAACCAGCAAGCAGGCCTTGAAATTCTAAATGAATTATAGAAGGGAAAAGAACAGCAAAAATACAACCGGGCAATCGGAGTGATGCTGGTTCAAGAATAGAGTAAGATCATATATTGAAGAGAAGCACATTCTTCACCAAATCTCGCGCCGAAAAGAAGCATCCTCCACCTTCCCTGAAGAAACTGACAGAAATTATGGTGAGTTTCAAAACAAGACTGAGGAAATTAAACGTTTCCAAAGAATCCAAAACCATAACCACGTACCCATTACGAGTTCAACGTCCTCAACGAACCCCGTTATCGACATTTTCATCAGCCTCATCAAGAACCCGGAACTTTAAAAAGCTCAGGTTGATGTTGTTGTGACTTTCAACACGATCCTGCACCAAATTTGGTTAAAGGGTCAGTACAATAAATGGAATTTTACTTGTAAGAACTACATAAAAGTGTTTATCTTCGTGCATACACGAATTTCAGAATTCGAAGGAGCTTATGGAGCACTCAAACTGAGAAGAATAAGGATGAAAAAAAGACGGTTTTACCTTTATCCGACAAGGGGTTCCAACTACAATATCTACCTTTATACTCTTGAGACAGCAAGAAGATAGCCATACCGCCCCTCCATATACATCAAAGTCAGCAAAAACCTTAGCGTAGAACTGGCGTTGCTAGCAAATGCAGATTACACAAAAATCCCAATACACTAAGCCTTTGTCCGAAATCTCATACCTGCTTGGCTAATTAACACAAAGGCCAGCGTGTTTTTACCCAGCACAAGACCAAACATGATCAGCCAAATCCGCTGATATAGGAACAATGTCATCATACAGAAATTCAAAATACACAGAACAAGAATCCTCATAAATTTATAGTCACTCAGCTGCCACACGACTGAAAGTTTCAAACTTTGATGGATATATCATAGCGGCAATAGGAAGAACGTTCTAATTCTCACAATCAAACTACAGGAGAAAGCTTTGAACTTGAGCAGCATTTCTTCTTTGATTAAATTAGTGAAACGTGAAGGAGAAAATCGACTAGGAGATTCACAATACAAGAACCCGTCATATGTGTTTCTACCCAGATGATCAGACAGGAGAAGATTTCAAAGATGGCCGACAATACCTGGCCAGTGCGACCGCGTCCGACCAGATCAGAACCATCGCCATCCAGGACCATGTCAAAGGTCATTTCCCGAATTGGAAATTCCCTTCTCCTTCAGCTTCTCCCTCGCCGGAGCCGAGACCCGAAACTTCGCGACGGCGTTAGGGTTTCTCCTGCTCTTCCTCGGACTCCAACTCATCCTCATCGACCTCCGCCTTCTTGTTTCTCCTCCTCTTCTCCGCCACGGAACTCACCGGCGGGCGCCACTAATTCCGAGTTCGTGTCGCTCTCGTCCACCTCCGATTCCGCCATCTCCGTCGCGTTCCGCTTCTTCTCCGACTCTTCCTCTCCTTCATCTTCCGCTCCTCATTCTTGTCGGATAAAGCTAGGGACGGCATTGGATGTGACTGAGGCGAAGAACTCGAAGAAGAAGGAATGTAGGGTTTCTCTCTCCTTTTATATATAGTTTTCCGTTTTCGGACAAAGAGAGGGGCGGTTACCGACTGTTTGGATTTGTTTCGGTTGTTTATTTCGATTTTTGAAAATTAATAATAGATTTTTGACGTCCGACGTTTTAGTCTTACGTTCTTCAACTTGGATCGTCACTTACATTCTGCCATGAATCGAGATCCATATGTTTGATACATATATTAAAAATCTACTTATTATGATTATCCAAAATTAAACTAATTCAGATACATCATTTAAATGATATGTCAAAATGGATCGTGTTATACGGATCAACTCAATCTAACCTACTATAAACTCAAATGGATTCATCTATTTAGCTAATTTTTTAAAATTGATTAAATAGATTTTGACACATTCAACCTATAGATTAAATGGTTAACCCATTAAATCTATTATATATTTAATTAAAATTAAACTCATTTTGTAACTAATTAAAATTGTTATATTTAGATATATAAAAATTAATATATATATTACAGCACCTTTAACCAAAAAAAAAATTAATATATATATATATACATATATGCGTATATGAATTCAATCGAAATATTTGGTATCGTTTTACAATCAAATCGTACCGAAAAATTCGGTTTTGTTTCCGAATCGAATCGTATCGAAAAATTCGAATCGTATAGAGTTTACAGTTCCGAATCGAATCGTACCGAAAAACTCGGTGTCGTTTTCGCATCGAATCGTGCCAAAAAGTTGGTTTTGTTTTCAAATTGAATCGTATAGAAAAAATCGGTGTCGTTTCTGAATTGAATCGTGACGAAAAAATTCTAATTGTATAAAAAAACTCGATACCGTTCCGAATCGAATCGTACCGAAAAACTTTGTGCCGTTTCCGCATCGAAATCGTGCCGAAAAATTTCGTGTCGTATAAAAAATTCGATAATATTCCAAATCGAATCGTACCAAAAAATTCGAATCATATCAGAAAACTCGATACTATTTTCGAATCGAATCGTATTGAAAAAATCGGTGTCGTTTTTTAACCGAACCGTTCAAAAAATCTAAATGACAATATTTCTAAACCATCGAATCAAATTAAAAAAACGAAAAAATCTGATTTTTTTTGAGAAATGTATAATTTTTTTTTATAAACTATCGAATATAATATAATATCCGATTTTGTATATATTTTTATTGAATCGAATAAACCAAATCGAATATTAAAATGATAATTCATAGGTTATATGAGTATACATATTAATAGAATAGTTATACATATGTATAAGTAGTTTGTGAATATATAAATGGGTTTATATGGTTTACACGGATTTAATAGATCGATCTAATCTAATCCACTGTTATTAACGGATCGACCTAACCTAACCCATTTATTTTTGAAATCCAAATGGATTGGATCTAGATTGGGACAAACCAACTGACATCACTTTTTTATTAAGAAAAAGATCGCTAACACATCTAGAGGAAACTAACAAGATTTAGAAAAGAAAAAAAACTTTAGGAAACATGATATCGTGTTTGTTGTCTAAAACTCATGCCATGAAACATAAGACTTTGTGACATTTGTAGTAAATGTTACAGCTTCACCAAAGTGATATTATATCAAACTACCTTATTTTTCCATATAAACTTCATACTATATTTTTTTTAATCTATTTTTATGTGATCAATATGACCACTATATAAATGTAAACGATATGATCAATTTAGTGACCACCATATAATTTTAACGATATAACTAATGTAACCAACATTATTCTAAAATATATCACGATAATCACTAATGAGACAAAAAAAATATAGAATGGTATGTTATGAAGTCTATACAACAAAATAAATGTATTTTTTATAATAAACCCAACTGTATAGACAATTATTTAAATGGACTGTAATCATTAACAAATAATAATATTGATAAAGACAAATTAAAAAGGTGGGTCTTCCTAACATTATTATTTAATAAGCCTATGTTTTCGATAGTTTCTCTTTGGTAACTATATAAAAACATCAAAAACCATTGAAATGAAAAATATTTGAAGAAAAAAATCAGAACAAGAGTTACAATATAGAGAGGAAGGAGAAGAGATATAGAGGAAAGGAAGAAACGTTTTCTCTGTTGTTCTTTCATCAAAATAAATCCTAGTCAGACTAAATCAAACTAAACCGAACCAAACCATCAATAACCAGATATTCATTCTAATAGCAACCACCAAGTGTACAATCAATATGGTCCCCTCAAAATTAATTTTAGAATACCATTTTGCTCATACTAAACTATTACACGTTTAGAATTGTATGATTCAAAATATATCATTCTAACTCTTTAGCTTAGATCCGTGATTTCTATCTCAGCCATCAAAATTATATTTTTAGAATTTATTCAAGATATGTATCATTCATTCCACACAAACACATATATATATACACTTCATTTGGTTACATGACGTAATATATATACATAATTTAGACAATTTGATGCTATTATATGGGTTGGGTCCATTTCACCGATATATACAAACTCGACATCTCTTTGGACGTTTCAAAGAATCACGAAGTCTTGTCTGAAACCATGCATGAATCTTATTTCTATCAACATGGAAATTCACAAGAATGGTGGAACACTTGAAACAATTAACAAAGTGGATATGTACCTTTTAACATCGAGGGAGATATTTCCTGTCAGTTCCGCAAGAGCTTTGATTCCCCGTGGAAACTCTCCAATATGATCTCTTCATCGCCATTTCTGTGCAATGAGGTATATATTCCTTTGAGAGCAATTTTTCTTTTTGGGGAAATAGGGTTTCTCATTCTATTGCAGGGTTGGTTTCATCTCAAAAGCCCCTGTCTGGTTGATCTTCGAACTCCTTGGATGAACTAAAGACATATTGCCGCTAGTCAGGAAGAAGTACGGACTACATTAGGAAAAGATTCAGACTTTTACCTTTGGGAAACTGTTCTCATGTTTCATGTCCACTGCTTTGTTTGATGTCTGCCGATAAAAATGGAAGAGATTAAGTTGTGTGTGTGTACATATATATATCGGTTAAGAAACGAAACTGCATCATCATCATGACCTTTGAGTCCAGAAGCCAGATTTCAGATCCATAAGCTTTAGGGGTTGTTTTCATGCTGCGAATTCCTTTTAACTTCCCACCCGTCGAGGGATCATGAGACTTGAGCCTGCACGATATGCCAAGCAACTTTCTTCTTTTAAAAAAAAAGACATAGGATGCGAAAGGGGTTTAAGCAGTTTTAGAGAAATGGACAAACATTTGCGAGTGCGTGGTATCATTCTCCCTCGTCGAGTCATCAGGGGTTGCACTTTTAGCCTGCAAGCCGATGATTATTGATGTCTGTATGTGTATATAGGTGAGATATATACACAGAAGAAAGGTCGGTTTCACCACTTAATCTGTATGTAAAGCTTGAAACTTACATTAGGAGAGCGTTGAGAGGCTTTGAGAGATGTCCTTTGGTGAAATGCCTGAAAGAACAGAACATGCCTAATGTTGTGAGCTCTATGGTCATGCAACGAAGGATTTGAGAATAACAACCACGGAGGGGTAACGTACGTATTTTTCCGTAGGCTGACTTTTAGATGAAGCAGAATTCAATTTCGCATTCTGCTGCTCGGGTTCTTCTGAATTAAGCTTAAACCTGAAACTCGTCGGAAAAGGAAACGGGAGGAAATATATTGTCAGTAGCCAACTTATATAGGAATGTCATTTAAATTACTAAAAGGGTATCAATTTATCGTTCTTACCGATGTCTTGATCGAGCCCTTTGTGCTGTTTGGAGGTTCGGTTCTCTTGGAACCGTGACTTTGGCTCTGCCGCCGTTGGAGTTGACACAACCTGCCTGTAAAAATGCAGTTTTGGTTAGAATGCTATTTCCTTTGCTTCAAGAATTACAACTTTAGTATGGTTGATCTTGAGAGACATGTAAACTTATACCATGTATCATATATACACATACATACATACATACATACATACATATATATATATACTATTTCTGTACAAAAAGAGCCTGACCCTACAAGGATATTGTATAGACTTCACTAGGTAAACGTAGTTTATGACAAGAGAATTCATATCGGACGAGGATTGATATCTCACGTAACCAATCAAAGCCGATATTTATCAGGAAAACCTAAAAAGGAAAGAACCAAAGGTCGACATGCTTGAAGAAGAATAAGAGCAACATTGCTGACCGAGCAGTCAGGAAATGATTTCAGTCCATACAGAATCCATTCTATCTTTTAAGACAAACAGATAAACCAGTAACCGATTTCAGACAAACTTGATCACCTTGCAAAAGAAACCCGCCTCCATTTTCCGTCTTTCGGTGTCTTGGTTTCGGGATCTAGGATGTAAGAGGGACGATATCTTGTCGTTGAGCTTCCCTAATGACCTCTGACATCTGAAATTCATTCCAAACAGATTGAAAATGGCGAGAAATATATAATTCGAGAACACGATTTTTTTTATAAAAAGAAAAAGAAAGGGCAAAGCGTGCGGTACCTTCTCAGGAGTTGAGTAGAGTAAGTGTCTAAGGGTTTATTCTGTCTTGCCAACAAAGAAGCGGTAGGTTTTGTCAAAGTCGAAACCCTCGAAACAGTTGATTTAGTTCTCGACTTAGGCTTCGTACTCGGAACATCGCTAACAGTTTCGTTATAATATATAAACCCTGACAACGGATGAAAAGAATCAGAATCTTGTGACCTTTTTCCACAAACCAGAAGAGAATTTAGAGACAGCAAGAAACAGAGATCGGTAAGCGAGGATTCTCTTTTACCGTTGTATTTATCTTCACGATCCAAACCGACATTCAAGGATGTGATGTTGGGATTTCGAGTCTCGCCCGTTTTATAATCTCCGTTGTTGCTTATAAATTGCTCGAGGAAATCGTTCCTCCAGTTGGACAGTAGGCTAAAACCTGAGCCAAAACGCATATATAATGAACTTGAAAATCCAATGAGAAACTAAAAAAGACTTTTTCTATTTTCAGATTCCAATCTTTATGTCAGTCTTCATGGCTCCACGAGCAAAATCTTTACGTTCAAGGCAAGGAATTAAGACAGTGAAGAACAAGATCTCTGTCTGGAAAGTTATAACTGGAAAAGTTCTGTTCATCTAGCAAAATCTTGCTATGTACATGATTTACGTGAAGATTTAATGTGGGATTTTCATGCACTGAGATCCTGAACAAGATTCCGACAATCAAACAGAGACGTTGAAACTTAAAGAGGGGAATTTATCTTACGAGAAGGAGGATAATCTCCTGAACGTTCGAACCAGAGCTCGGCTTCTTTGGTCTCCGAATCGGATTCCGGTCTGGAGAAATCATAGAATCGAGGGGCGTCGTACTCGAAATCGATGTCGAATTCCTCAACCGTAAACCCTGCCCCGGACATTTCCGGATCCATTATGTCGGAAGTTCCCGGGGAAATGTTGGAATTCCGATATCAGAAGACAGAACCGTGTCAGAGTTTCGCATCAATCAATCAGAACAAACAAAACCTCGATGTCCTCGCGGCTTGAATTATTGTTCTCTCTCCCTCTTCCCCTCCCTTCCGGATAATTTCCGAGGAGAATCCAGAAAACTCTCCCCGTCGATTCATGAGGCGGTGAAGATCATTTTCCCATCAAATCTCCGGAAATTTTCTCGGGAATAAGAGAGAATTTTCCCGAGGAGGAAAGGGGAGGGAGAGGAGAGAGGGGACGGAAACGGCGCCAATTTCGTTGGGAGGAAATTAAACAAACAGCTCAGGTCTTTAAATTTTCACTTGGGTTACTTTTTATATTTACAAAATAGGCCTGAACTTTATTGTTTTTTGCAGAAAAGACCGAAACAATCTCTCTCCAACGGCCTTATAATGTTGGCCTCTCTCTCTCTCTCTCTCTCTCTCTCTCTCTCTCTCTCCTGTGAAAGGATTTAAAATTTTTTACCCAAAAGTTTTCCTTTTTTTTTGTGGAGAAAAGGTCTATCCAAAAGTTTCCCGGAAAATTCAGTGGTAAAATGTTATTTTGTTTCCCGGAAAGTTTCCAGGAAATTCCAACAAATCTCACCTAAATTTTTGTTTTCGAAATTCATCATTTGAGTTGTTATAAAAAAAATAATAAATGTGTCATCAATGTGAAGTTCACAATTTTTACCGAGTTTGTGGAGAATGGATTATAAAACAATGCACAAATTGAATTTACTTGAACTTGAATACATTCACCACTTCTATGGTGCAATTTTTAACTTTTGGGCTAATGAATGAGCTGAGACAAAAGATTCTCTCGATCTTGCTGGTTTTTAACTTTTTCTTTGATCTTACAAACGACTCTTGTGCGGTTAAAACTCCGATTCACCCGATTTTAAAAAAAGTTACCACCTTTTCAAACGCCATAAACAGTGTGTAACCAGGGTAGTAAAGGGCATTCATTGAACAAATTTCACATCGGTGTTAAAGAGCAAAATGATGACTGGTTGGCCTACTAACTACATGTTGTCTATACACTGCCTTTGGTTATCCTGTATTTGATCTAATAAAAACTTATATATATTTTTTTTACTTCAATAATTTCCATCATTTCTGTAACTTCGATAATTCACGCTTCTCGACCAACAATTACTTTACCAAGTTACCTACATATGATATACCAAAAAAAAAGTTACCTGTATATGTTTTAATTTTCCGTGTTGGCATCGAGGGGAGGACACGTGTCGTGGTCGAGGCTGCCTAGTCAGACTAATGACATGGCATTGGGCTGATGGAAGTTAGAGGCTCATAGGGGTGGCCCAGTTCGGTTATATCATCTCAAACAGACGTACCATCTCAATAACCAACGAACATCCAAATCAAATCAAATCAAAATACAAAATTATTCAGTTCGGTTATTAAAAACCGAACCGGTAGATCACCGGCAAAGATTCGAGTTTACAAGTGTATCAATAGAGAAGTGTTTTGTTACCAATCTTCTCTTGTTAGATGTCAACATGCATAAATTCTGAGATGATGATGTCAATACATGCACATGACATGATTATGATATATGATGGAAACGTTGATCCAAATGAAGAAAAACCCAATGGTGTAAATAACTAAGCCAACAAAAATCCGAATGACATCATAACTTCAACTCGATATAAATCCACTAAAAAGGGAATCTTTAGAGATGGAACATAATGTAAAGAAAAAAAAAGGGAAGTAAGCTCTTCAGATATTCTGTGGCAAAAACGAAGAGACTTGTTTTCAAGAGTCAGCAATAGTGACCTCAACCTCGACTCCAGGTTCAATGGTGATGGATGTGATCTGCTTGACCACGTCGGGCGAACTGAAGAGATCGATCACCCGCTTGTGAATCCTCAGCTCGAATCTGTCCCATGTGTTGGTTCCTATCGCAAACCCGAGTGAGATAATGTGTCAAAACTTTGAAAAGCAACAAGCTTTGCATCAGGTCGAGAGGAACATGAAAACAAAATTCAAGAGTTCAAATCTGATTCCACATAGAATCATCTGACAGAAAAAGGCATAGAGATATATTACGTGTCCAACTGTTTCAGGTGAGGAAATAAGATGAACAGGATTGAGACCATTCCTAAGTGATAGTTTCTTGGAAACAGAAGGCAATGGGTACAGGGCAATAAAGGACAAAACTTCCACAGATTGAAGCACAATCGAATCAGAGATCATACCGAAGAAATGAACAGAAATTCTCCGGGAAACGATAAAGAGGTCAATTATAAGGGAGTTTCAATATGTACCTTCACCACAAGGTGCTTTTCTGGTAGTGATGTGAAGAACCTTGGTCGGCATTCTTACAGGTCCCTTCACACGTAGTCTCTTGTCCTTGGCTCCGCGAACCAAGTCAGCACACACTACACATTTGGCAAGAGAACAGATACATCAAATTAATTTATCATTTGAAAAACTGACTATACAAATAACCCTTCCGTAACGATTTCCATATAGGCGTGTAAACTGGTGAAATAACATCATGATGTCTATAAAACACTGTCGCACCACACAAAACAAGTATCTACTTCATGAATCATTGATGATGGATTGTAAGACAAATGCTAATCTCCCAACATTGGAAATTTTCGTGCTTCTGGGTCACACAATCTGTCAAAGACTTGACACAAATCTCCTTGTAACCTCCAAGTAACTAATAGCAGGATGTAACATTGGAAACCCAACAAGACGGATCAGACATTGTAATTAGAGATAAGAACTAACCCTTCTCGAGGTTTTTCACATTCTTCGAGGACAGAGTGATCCTGATCTTGTGAATTTGCTCCAATGGCTCCTCCAAACCGGCCTTTGCTGGCTTCATTGCGTACGCCATGTTTTCACGTGAAACTTCTCCTTCTGTAAATCATTCATAACAATCAAAGCTTCATAAGCTAAGCCCACAAGCGACCTTATCAGGCAGAGAAGATACCACAGATAACACAAATCAATATACAGAGCAGATAATTCAAAGGCATAACAAAACACACACCCACACACACACACGCGAATATATCGACAAATCGATCGCGCTCAGAAATTTCTGATGCTTTAGCGACAGCGAAATCTTACAGAAAACCAGGAGATTACCGTCCAGGGCTACGAACATACATAAGTACATACACAAATACGTATAGACACATGACGGGGAAACGAATATACCAGCAGAAGAGGGTTTTCTTCAGCCGTGAGTGTTGTCTAGAAGAAAAAAAAAAACCCTAAAGCCGCTTTTGTAGATTTAGGGTTTTTATACGCAAGAGATGGTGTTCTTATCAGATTTAGGGTTGTACAAGTTTTAGTGACAACATTTTTCAAATTGGGCTTTTTTTAAATTTGGGCCGACATATTTTTTTCCTGAGAAGCCCAATAAGTTTATGTGAACTATAAAACATGCGCGTTACCGAGTTTATTTCATATGTAATCCATTCACTAAGAGCATATATACTTAAAGAATATCAAGCAAGTATTATAATAATCATGTAGATTTATTGTTATATAATATTTATGTGTTTGAACCACTCTATACATACTAATAAAATTAGGTAAGCGCTCGGGCGATGTACGAGTTGTTCTTTTTTTTATTGATTATTTTATTGTAATATTTGTTTTCATATATATAATAGTCACTAAAATAAGATAATAAATTTTATTAAAAAATGATTAAAGTCCACTCCCCATTTTATTTTCTACACCTTCATTTTAAAATTTTATCATTAAATTTATATCCTAATTTATTCATAATTATATTTTCTAGTTTATCTATTAAAATTATAATATATTTTATTAAAAATAATTATATTTTATTTAAAAAATTAATATTTGTTGTCCACTTTTCCCTTTTAAATTTTTCTTATTTAATTTTATAAAAAAAATTCATAACCAATTTCTTTCTTCGATCTACCAAATTAAACTTGGCATAACCAATTTCTCGTCATTTCATTTTGATTACTCATTATAATAATCTCTTCGATCCAATCAGAATTTTAAAAACTGTCATAAAATTAGGGCTAAAAATGCGAACAATTCGGACACGGTTGAACGACGACGGTGCATGCATAAAGCCGAGAATCTCCTGGAGCATGGTCTTCTTGCTGCCGAGGGTGACTACCAGTCCGCTACCTCGGACTTCCCCTAAGCTCTCGTAGGCTATCCAAGGGTGACTACCAGCTCTTGATTGACAGGATTGAGGACAAGCTGAATGCTTGGACGACAAAGCTTCTATCCTCAGCTGGCAAAGCTCAACTTATATCCTCTGTCATCTATGGGATGATCAACTCCTGGAACATGGTCTTCTTGCTGCCGAGGTACTTCCTGAAGCGGGTTGACAGTCTCTGCTCGTCTTTCTTGTGGGGATCCTCCCCAGGAAGTGCTCAGACTCACCGTATCTCTTGGGATGTGGTCTGCCTCCCAAAGCGTGAGGGGGGACTTGGTTTGCACAAAGTAGAGAAAAAAAACCTAGTCTTCCGGCTAAAGCTGATATGGATGCTCCTAACAAATTCAGGTTCGTTGTGGGTAGCCTGGGTAAAAATGCATATCTTGAAAGGTCAAAGCCTTTGGTATTGCAGGATATCTACGATCATGTCATGGGACTTAAGAAAGTTGCTAGCGATAAGGGAACAGGCATGGAGCTACACAAAGTCTGCCTTAGGGAACGGAAAGGCCACCTCTTTTTGGCACGACAACTGGATGTCGCTGAGCCCATTGATTGAGTATATCGGTGGTTCGGGGCAATGCTTGGTGTCTACCGCGGGCTAGGTCAGATAAAATTGAACTTCTTCAGGTGGCGTTAGCAGGGATTGAACCCCCAAAACCTGATGCGCGGGAGGACAAGTTGCTGTAGAAGCTATGAACGGACGTATATGAAAGAAGGTTCAAAAGTTCAGCTACCTGGCAGCTAATTCGATGGCCAGGCCAACCAGTTGACTGGCTTTCACTTGTCTGGTTCAAGGAGGCCATCCCACGCTATGCTTTTGTCCAGTGGCAAGCACTGCAGCAGAGATTGCCGACGCGAGACCGACTCGCCAGGTGGGGTCTCCAAATCGACACGGTCTGCTGTCTTTGTGGTCAGTCTGACGAAACCCACTACCATCTCTTCTTTGACTGCACATTCAGTGCAGGTTTATGGACTTTCTTCGCAGCCAAATGCTGGCCTTCTCCGCCTCGAGATCTGCATCAATGTATCCAATGGGTGACAGGGCCTAGTTCAGCCAGGTCTGAAGGGAAAGAAATACTTGTGAAAATCATTGCTCAGGTGTCAACCTACTTGCTTTGGCGAGAAAGAAATAGTCGTATATTCAAAGGCGAAGCTCACTCAGTGGAGGAATTGCGAACTAAATTGGATCGCACCATTCGTAGCTTACTGCTGTCAGTTAAAGGTGTAAGATAATTTCAGGTTTTCAGGGATTTGCTTTTATGAAAACTCAAACGATAAATTGGATCTGGCTTTATATAATTCACACAAAACAATCAATAAAACATAGATTAGAAAACCATACCTGGATCCATGAATTGCAGCGGAATAACTTTAAGAACCAAAAGTCTTCTAGGGTTTTCTCTCCTTTCTCCCGTACTATAAGTTCTTTCTTGATGGACAGAAATAATGAAATATAATGTTCCTTTTATAGGGTGCGGAAACCCTGGTTGTATTAGGGTAAGGAGAGAGGGGACTTCCAATAATATCCCTGGGCCTTAATTCTTTAATGAGTTCTTATCCATCAAAGAACCAGATTAACATTAAAACCCGAAAGCCCAAATTACATGGGCCACATAATAATTTATTTCTTACATTCTCCCACTTGGCCCATGTGATGAATTGATGATCTAATAAATTTTAAGCGCGCAACTTTACATTAGATTCATATATCATCGATAACTTTCATTTGAATAACAATCGATGAATCATGGCGGTCACACATCACTTTTAACATGATCCCTTCCATGTATCACAATCAATTATCATCCAACATACTTTATGACCTAGGGATTATATCATTATGCACATTATCTTACTTAATAATATGTGTACACAAATAATATAATGATAACATGCCTAATAATTGTAGAAACAATACTTTAATTGAATTCAAAATGTCATAATCATAAATATAATGAGCAAAAAGTTCTCCGAAATAATCATTAAAGCAAGGACTTGTCAATAATGCCCATCCATTCGACATGTCCCTTAAATGTCTTAGGCGATAGTCCCTTAGTCAACGGATCCGCTATCATAAGATCGGTACTAATATGCTGAAATGACACTCTTCGTTTCTGCACTTCTTCTTTGACAGCTAAGTATTTTATCTCCATGTGCTTAGCACCTTTAGAGTATTTGTCGTTCTTTGAGAAGAAGATAGCTGCGGAATTATCACAATAAATTCTCAGCGGTCTGGCTATAGAGTCGACAATTCCAAGCCCTGAGATAAAGTTCTGCATCCATAATCCATGAACTGTAGTCTCAAAGCATGCTACAAATTCAGCTTCCATAGTAGAAGCAGCGATGACAGACTGCTTTCCACTTCTCCATGACACTGCTCCTCCGGCTAATAGGAACAGAGAACCGAAAGTTGACTTTCTGGTGTCAACGCATCCGGCAAAATCGGAATCTGAATACCCAATGACTTCCAAGTTGTCATTTCTTCTATATGTAAGCATGTGTTCCTTGGTGCCTTGCAAGTACCTTAGAACTTTCTTTGTAGCTTTTCAGTGATCTATTCCGGGATTACTCTGGTATCGGCCCAACATTCCAATAGCAAAACTGATATCTGGCCGTGTACACGTTTGAGCATACATCAAACTCCCAACCACTGACGCATAGGGAATACTTTCCATTTCTTTTCGTTCCAATTCGTTCTTTGGACATTGCATATTACTGAACTTGTCCCATTTCTGAATCGGAACTATCCCTGCAGAGCATTCACCCATTTTGAATCTCTCTAAGATCTTATTAATGTAACTTTTCTGAGACAATCCTAACAATCCTTGTGGTCTATCACGGAATATTTCTATTCCAATCACATAGGACGCCTCATCCATATCTTTCATCTCAAAGTTCTTAGAGAGAAACTTCTTTACGTCATGTAACATTCCAATGTCATTTGCAGCAAGTAGAATATCATCAACATACAAGACCAGAATCACATACTTGCTCCCACTAACTTTCATATAGATACATCGATCAACAATATTCTCTATAAAACCATAAGATGTAATGGTATCATTGAATTTAAGATACCATTGTCGGGAAGCTTGTTTCAGTCTGTATATTGACTTTCTCAGCTTACACACCAAATTTTCCTTTCCTGTGGCTTTAAAACCTTCAGGTTGGTCCATATAGACTTCTTCCTCTAAATCACCATTCAAAAAGGCAGTCTTTACATCCATTTGGTGAACCTCTAAGTCATAATGAGCCACCAAAGCCAAAACAATTCTCAAAGAATCTTTCTTAGACACCGGAGAGAAAGTCTCTTTATAGTCGATGTCATCTTTCTGGGTGTAACCTTTAGCAACTGTTGGGTTCCCTTCGGGTTCCTAGCATGCGATCTCATCGATCTAGGATTTGGATTCTAGGTTTCACGCAGCGGAAGGAAAGATCTAAACCTAGTCAAACGTCACACAAAACCAATTGTGCAATAACCCGAACAATCGTGTATATCGTCGTGGGATTCGAATACTTACCTCGTTCTTTCAAGATCTGGAAGTATCAATCGATCCAGGGCCTGTTTTAATCACCAAGAGTTGAAAGCACAACTCCTCTACACGTATCCACACCGGCGGGATGAATTCCAACAGTTTGGAACGTATCTGCTAGGATTTGTGAAGAGAAAACGATGTCCTTGACTTGGAATCGATATTCCAATCTCTAGAACTCAAGAGAAAGCTTCTCCAAAGCTCTAGGAAGTGTCTAGGACGTCTGAGGTTTGTTCTCTAGGTTTGTGGCGGCTCTCACATTAATTAGGATTGCCCAAAACCTTTAAAACGCGAAATAGGAAATCTGCCCGAAAGTCGGACCGTCCGGTCTAGGTCTGGACCGGACGGTCTGACATTCCACGCGGAACGGACGGTCCGCTTTCCCTCGCAGAACGGACGGTCTTGATCTGGACCGTCCGGTCTAGGTTTGGACCGGACGGTCTGGTACTCGCGGAACGGTCGGTCCACTCTTCAGCGGAACGGACGGACTGACATGGCTGGACCGTATGGTCAAGGCCTGGACCGGACGGTCTGGCCGTCTGGAACCCTTCCAGCTCGTTCCGTGGTTCCTTTCTCGCGTTGTTTTCTTCACGTGTGATTCATCCCTAATGGTGTGTGACCCTGTAGACCCATTCGAAGTGGCAGTGGCTTCGGAAACATTTCCCGAACCACAAGTCATGGTTAGCCTCTAACAAGACGCCATGACTACCCACCTAGAATAAAGTTAGAGGTGATCTAACAAAGCCAGCAATAGTTCGAGTTCTGATCCGCCCAGCGACATTCTCATGCGTAGGAGGTGACAAGTCCCGTATTGCATGTCTACTATCTGCATATGATTGGTGAACGTATCTGAGCAACGCCGTTATGATCCTCCGGTTAAAGACGACGTTTGACGCAGTCAAGACACGTCACTCCTCATATCAGATACTCTAGACATCTCAGGTCTTAGAATCTCCCACAATGATAACTGACCAGGGAGTTTAGAATCATCTGCAATGATTCAAGGATATTTACCGTAATATAACAAACATGCTAATCATATAACGGGAAAAGTAATGCATTCATAAACCAATGAATCAATACATAGTCAAAATATCATATCACGGATCATCGTAGAATATTACAACCAACAGCAACAAGTCGGGCCTTATACCTTTCGATATTACCACTTGAGTCACGCTTAGTCTTAAAGACCCATCTACAACCAACTCTCTTTGACTCATTCGGTAAATCAACTAAGTCCCAAACTTTATTGTCATCCATTGACTTTAATTCATCTTTCATGGCATCAAACCACTTTTCAGAATTATTACTATTCATGGCTTGCTTAAATGAGAACGGATCATCATCAATGCTTAAGTCACATTCATGTTCAAGAGTATAAACCATGTAGTCATCTGAGATAGCAGATCTTTTCTCCCTTTCAGACTGTCTCAGGATAACTTGTGGTTCATTAAACTCTTCTTGTGCTGTGACTGGTTCATCGGGTATATCTTCATTATGTGGGTTTTGGACATTCCTCTGTTGTAGCAAAATATCACGTGACATTGATGTGACTTGAGGAACAATAACTGTAGAAGGGATATCAGGTGTTAAAACATTATCCCGAATCTCTTCAATGTCCACCTTGCGTGGTTTAACACTCCCACTGATTTGACCATTTTCTATGAACCTTGCATTGCCAGCCTTTACAATTCTCGTACTGTGGTTAGGACAATAAAATATAAATCCTTTAGACTTTTCTGGATATCCAATGAAGAATCCACTGACTGTCCTAGGATCAAGTTTCTTTTCATGTGGATTATATACTCTTACTTCTGCTTCACAACCCCAAACATGTAAGTGTCTCAAACTCGGTTTCCTCCCCATCCACAATTCATAAGGTGTTTTAGGGACTGCTTTACTAGGAATCGGATTTAGCAACTATGTTGTCGTCTTTAATGCATGCATCCACAGTGAAAGAGGTAAAGAGCTATTACATATCATGTTCCTAACCATGTTCATTAATGTACGATTCCGCCTTTCAGCTACACCATTCTGTTGAGGTGTACCGGACATTGTATACTGTGCACAAATGCCCCTACTTTCGAGAAATTTTGCAAATGGACCTGGACATTGTCCACTTTCATCGTATTTACCATAATACTCACCACCTCTATCAGATCTCACAACTTTAACCTTTTTATCTAACTGTCTCTCAACTTCATTAATGAACACCTCAAGAACGTTCACAGATTGAGATTTATCATGCAGTAGATAAACATAACCATAACGTGAATAATCATCAATAAAGGTGATAAAGTACCTTTCTCCACCCCATGAAGGGATATCAAAAGGTCCACATATATCAGTGTGAATCAACTCAATAAGCTGAGTGCTTCTTGTGGCTGATTTCTTTGATGTATGTTTAGTCTGTTTTCCCTTTATACAGTCAATACATACTCCTAAGTCACTGAAATCCAAATGAGGCAGAATATCACTTTTCATCAACCTCACTAACCTTTCTTTGGATATGTGACCTAATCTTTGATGCCACAATAAAGCAGAACTTTCGTTATCGGGTGCACTACGTTTAATTCCCACACTATTCTCAACATTAAACAGGGATTCAGAAAACTTTCTGTCAAGATTGAAACGATAAAGACCATTCATTAAAATACCAGAACCATAAAGGTACTCATGTCTATATAATTGAAAAACACCAGAAGCAAACTTGACAGAAAAACCCATTAAATCCAACTTTCCTACGGAAACAAGATTTCTAGCACATTCAGGAACATAGAGACATCCCTCAAGATCTATATGACAACCAGTATCCAAGATCAATCTATAAGTCCAAATGCCTTCTATTCGTGCTTTCATCCTGTTTCCCATTACCACGTGTCTTTCAGGTCCTTTTATGGTTTGGATCATACGAAATCCCTGTTTTCATTTTTCTTTAATGGTGTTGTAATTCACCTGGAACTGACCAAACTCATCAGGCAGAGAGTTAATGATGAATTGGATCAAAAATGTTTCACTAACATCCATCCTCATAGTCTTCAACTTTGCTGCCATGTTAGACATGTGAGTCACATGATCATGGATAGACTGAGACCAGTCAAACTTTTTTGTAGTCAGCTCACTCATGAGACTACCTACAATTGACTTGTCAGCCAAATTCGATTGTGAATACTCTTTAATCTTATCCATAAATTCCCTTGCACTTTCAGTCTTAGGCATTGATGTCTTAACACTTTCCGCCATGGTCATCCTCATAAGGTTCAAACATAACCTATTAGACCGCTCCCAGGACTCAAAATAAGTCCTTTCATTTTCTGAGCTGGTATATGTTATGAAGGCTTTTCACTAACCAATAATGCAAGATCCAAATCATAAACACCTAGATAAAACTGGATCTGTTCAGACCAATCTGCATAGTTAAGCCCGTTGAACTTGACCACAGCATTGCCAGTTGCCATAGGGTTAAAAGAAGCTGCAAAACATTTATATATGCTCACTTATTAATGCTTTGAGTTAACGAAATAAAACAAGAAACTTAAGACGTATTTAAGCAACCTTTGGGCAATACTTAAATACAAACACAATCATTGATGCTACAATCACAATAATTTAATGTATCAAAAGTTATAAGACCTATTTAAATTCACTTTTGGACAGAAATTTAAATACGCATACCAACATTGATACAAAATACTTTTATGGACATCATAATATCAAAAATCAAATAAATATGCAATCTTTGGATATACATACTTATTGATCAAAATATTCGATTTGAATATCTAATCTTAATTAATCTAGGCCACTTTGGTGACTAACAAGATTCCATAATGTAGATATCGCATCGAATAAATAAATAAAAAAAGATATAACGTTTATATACAATTCGACCTAATATATATATATATATGCATAAATTGACTACCATTATTATATATTATATCGAATTATAAATATATCTCAAATAAATAAAATTCTGTAAGTTTAATAATTGTATATGAATACATCAAAACACTATAAGATCCGTAACATACACATATGCACATGTACCTTTAATATGCACGTCAAAATATGCATCATTATATCATACATATATGCATAAAATATTAAAATATGACCATGTATAAATTTATTATACATATTGACTTAAAAAGAGAAATTCATATGACCATGTATAAATTCATTATACATACAGATTTCAAAAAGAGAAATCATATCACAGATTTCAAATCAATGTAATATATTATTATTTCAAAGATGAACATTAGAAAAAGAAATCAAACTTTTTCATCGATATATGAATCTCTAAATATATAATTAGAGAAAACTTTAATCCGATGGAAAACTTTAACCGGTGAATTATGTTAAGCCAGAAACCATGCTCTGATACCATTGTAAGATAATTTCATGTTTTCAGGGATTTGCTTTTATGAAAACCCAAACGATAAACTGGATCTGACTTTATATAATTCACACAAAACAATCAATAAAACATAGATCAGAAAACCATACATGGATCCATGAATTGCAGCTCACTCATGATACTATAAATTCTTTCTTGATGGACAGAAATAATGAATTATAATGTTCCTTTTATAGGGTGCGAAAACCTGGTTGTATTAGGGTAAGGAGAGAGGAGACTTCCAATAATACCCCTGGGCCTTAATTCTTTAATGAGTTCTTATCCATCAAAGAACCAGATTAACATTAAAATCCGAAAGCCCAAATTAGGCCACATAATAATTTATTTCTTATAAAAGGTACTGGAAATGAGACCAGGAATACACTGCTCGAACTATGGTACGGCATATACTGGAGGGCAACTTAGAGTAGGACCTACTTGAGTCTTTTTGCTGGCATTCTTGCAATTTGGGTACATGGGATTCCCTGTTTTGTAAAGACTATTCCGTCAAGGAGGATGAGTCTGTAAAATTTTTGGTTATTATGAAAATCACATTCCACCAAAAAAAAAAAAAACCGAGAATCTCCATATGTATCATGATTAGATTTTCCGTGCACTACGTTTAATTCCCACACTATTCTCAACATTAAACATGGATTTAGAAAACTTTCTGTCAAGATTGAAACGATAAAGACCATCCATTAAAATACCAGAACCATAAAGGTATTCATGTCTATATAATTGAACGATTATTGATCATGGGTCCGGAAATTGACACGTGAAAATAATGCATTGCATGACCGTACAAGCGGATTACCAAACCGCTCCATGATTGGATTCAATGCGTGCACATCGTGGATTTTTTTTTAAAACGTCGTATTAATATAATGATCATTGATAAGGGCAAAAATATTTTATCTATTTTTTAACGATGATATTCTAATCCAGTTTATAATGGTTTTCATATTTTTTTTGCCCATGTATAATTAATCGTCTATTAATTTCCAGATAGTACACAATTTTTGTAATTTTTTTCTTCCCTTTAGAATGAAAGAACTAAATTTTTTTTTGGTAACGGAGGAAACCACCACGACTCTTCGGACGTGGAGTAAATCCACCGGTCTCACGCAATAGCCTGCAAACCACGTAAAACAGGTAAAACAACCGAAATTGACAGACTCGGAGACTGGACCCATTACCTTCCACTAAAAGGCATGAGCTCTCAACCACCAGAGCCAGGACTTCCCCAAGAACTAAATTTGTCTCGGGCATATATTCAACTCATGCTTTTGACAAATATGAAATCGAAGGGGGTGTTTTTCTTTGTTCACTCTACTTATATATTTAATATCTAAATAAAAATAGTAAAGAAATGTACGAAAACGCGAATCATGATCATATTTGCCCGACAATTAAGGGCCCCACCCCGAGAAAAGGGAGGGTCAAATATTCAATATATTTGCAAAATAAATGCAATATAATAAATTAAAAACTCCACCGTCCGCCTACTTTTCTTCTGCACCGCGGTAGACAACAGTGTCGGTAGCTACATGCCATGAGTCCATGATGACAATCACAGTATATATATATATAGAGAGAGAGAGAGAATTATAGATTTGAGATATAAATAGTAATAAACTTAAAATAAATTTATTTGAAATTTGGATTGGATGGCGTTGTCTGTATTTCCAGAGTTAGTTTTGGCAGTGTTACGTCCATTTTCTTATCTTATCTTTTGTTGCTTAGGAAAATTTAATTAAAATGACTCTATAATATTGTGTACATAATATATATATATAACACAACATAAAAAAATTCCAGAATGATGAAGTTGTGTAATTCACATAAAGGCAATAAGCTGACGTATTTAATCGTATATTAAAAGCGTACCACCATTATGGATCGATGTGTTTTGTGTATAACATGTACCACCGTATATGATACACTATAAAATTTGGTATAACGACCATCCATTAAAAAAAATCGAAATGAAATTATCATTTTATATCGTATTTGGTTCATTTAGAGTTGTACATTATTCAGTTTGAATCGATTGGAATTGGTCCTCTAACTCAAATATAAAAATCTTCATTTTAAATATCAAATAATTCAATTTCCAATATTTTCAAGTAATTCAATTTTTTTAAAAAAAACAATCGCTATAAAGACAGGCTCTAGGCCATTCACACTCCATCGAAAATCTCCACTTCTTCTTCTTCGCCAAAAAAACATGTCAAAGGAAAATCACAGTCTCCTCCTACTTGTACTTGTCTGCATCTCACACATCTTCTCCATTGCAGCCGCCAATGCAACAGCGCCGAAAAGGGCGGAGAACTTCGTAAAAGCCACCTGCAGAACCACGACTTACCCTACCGAATGCGTCCGTTCACTCTCCCTCTACGCAGACGCCATCCAAGCAAGCCCTCAACGCCTGGCCCACACCGCCTTAGCCGTCAGCCTTAACCGGGCATTATCTACCAAGATCTTCGTCTCCCGGTTCACCCGGTTCAAGGGCCTGACCAAACGTGAGTACCGAGCAATCGAGGACTGTGTCGAGGAGATCAGCGATACCGTTGACCGTTTGACCAAGTCGGTCAAAGAGTTCAAGATGTGTAGTCGTGGAGATGGGAATGGGTTTTGGTACCATATGAGTAACGTTCAGACATGGATGAGTGCTGCTTTGACCGACGAGAACACGTGCTCCGACGGGTTCGCGGGTCGGATCATGGACGGCCGGGTCAAGAACTCGGTCCGGGCTCGGATAGTCAACATGAGTCAAGAAACTAGCAATGCCTTGGCTTTGATTAATTACTTTGCTTCCAAGAAGCAATAAGCCTATGAAATTATCATGATGGTGTGTGTATATATATATATATATATATGCTTCTGTTCTGTATGCAGCTATATATATGTATGTGTGTATGTTTGTACGTGTGTATGCCTGCATGGTTTGCCACGGTTTTGATGTGAAATATATATTTGACCCTTTTGTGGGGGGTGTTTGAAGGCGGTTTCTTCTAAACTAAGTATAAAAAAGGCTAGGAGACAACAAATTGGGTTTAGGTGAAGTTTGAAGCCTAATTATGGGGTGCTCTATATCATTTTATAATCAAATTCAAATTTCGGTAATTCAATCGGTTGAATGAGGACGTAAAACATCTGTTTTGTTTCAAATTCGAATATCAAATTTGGTGAAAAAACGTATAATTCAAATCACATTGTTGGCTTCTCTTTCCAGGATTAGTCTGGATTTGGTTCGGTATACCCGATTATTAAAAAACAAATTCTAATCAAAATCTAAAAATGGACAAATTTTGTTATTTTTTAATTAAAATTGTTAAATAAATAAGTTTACATTGAAGATTAAATTTAAATCTGAAAAACTGAAGTAAATGAGATATAATTTTTTTAAAATCTAAAAACCCGAACGGAGTTGTTTAAACAAAAAAAAATCCAAAATTTCAACATAATCGGATATCTATCAAGAATATAAATTTACAAAGAAAAGCACAATTTTAGAATGTTTGGGATTGAGTTTAATATATAGTGCATTCGTAGTCAGGAGTGTCAATTTTGATCAGAACTGCGAAGTTTGGTCTGATCCTCAAAATATTGGGCTTCGAATCAAGATATTTAGACCCGAAAATTTTCGGACTTTCGGAGCGGGTTTAAATCGAGATTTGGACCAATCCAAAAGTCTATTATTTTTTAAAAATTTAATAAAAAAATAAATTTAACGGATCGATACGATACAAATCCAAATCCGAAGTCTATATGATAGATTTCGGGTTTAGTGATTTAGGTTCAAAAAAAAAATCGGGTCGATTCGAATCTGAGTCCGAGTCCGAGTCCGTGGTCGAGCTCGAAATCCTCGGACCGAATACAGACTTGGGTCGGAATGACCGATTGACCCCTATTCGTAGTCCTAAAATGTAATCCTAAATTAAATTATTATATACCCATTGGACGTCGAATAATATATATGGGTATCAAAATTGATGGTATAATTGGGCCCATTAGTCAGCAGAGGCCTAAATGACCCATAGTTGTATTCCGTATCATAGAAAGCCCTGCTTAAATAAATATGATTCAATCTATTTTCTTTTTGGTTATGACGTTACACTACAATTACAATCTACTTTTTTTTGGCTATTTCGTCAAAAAAAAAGTTTCCCGCTCTTTTGCTTCTCAATCTCTTATTGCCCTCACTCTCGCAAATTTGATTTCGTTCGTGTTCTTCAGCAGAAAAAGAAAAAACAAAACAACTCCAGATTTCTCCGAGATTCTCTTGCATCGGTTCGATTTTCATTATTCCTTTTCGATTCAGATTTTAACTCGTGTGGCGCTTCGTAGTTGATCTCCATTTCTAGCGTTTCCGGGTTCCAATTTTGGCTTCTCTTCTTCACTTTCTAGGGTTTCTTTCGGGGTTTGGAATTCTGGGGAAGAAGAAGACGGAAGATGCACGTAAAGGAGATATGCTTGGAGGGTTTCAAATCCTACGCTACAAGGACGGTCGTGCCGGGTTTCGACCCGCATTTCAACGCCATTACGGGTCTAAACGGGTCGGGCAAGTCCAACATCCTCGATTCCATCTGCTTCGTTCTGGGTATCACCAATCTTCAGCAAGTTCGTGCTGCCAATCTACAGGAGCTCGTGTACAAGCAAGGACAAGCTGGGATTACCAAGGCAACTGTGTCGATTACCTTTGATAATTCCAACCGGACCAGAAGCCCTCTCGGGTACGAGGATAGTCCGGAGATTACCGTGACTAGACAAGTAAGTCCTCTCCTTCCTTCTTTTGTTCTATATCTGCGGGTTGTCTTTCAATTTCAATAGCTTCTGAAATAGTTGCTTGTAGCTGCGGAACATAAAGAGACTAGGGATGCTCGCTTTTGATATAAATTCACAAGTTTATCAGAATTCTGGAATGTAATCCAGGAACTGCGAGTTTCTTGGTTGAAAATTAGGGTTCTGTATGTATGAGTATGACATTGGCCTTTGAGCGTGAAAGACATGATCTTTGTGATGAAAAAGATATCTGCTTGTAAGTTGTAGGGGAATGCAATGCAGATGCCCACATGTTAGCCTTATTGTTATGCTATAAGAGTAATGCGAAAACATTCTGTTGTTGCATTTCTACTTAGAAGTATTTGCTCATGGAGATTTAAATCCTTTATGCCTTGGTTTTAAAGATAGTAGTTGGTGGGCGGAACAAGTATTTGATCAACGGAAAGCTTGCACAACCAAGTCAAGTTCAGAACCTTTTCCACTCGGTGCAACTCAATGTCAATAACCCTCACTTTCTCATCATGCAAGGGCGTATCACCAAAGTCTTAAACATGAAACCTCCAGAGATCCTATCGATGCTTGAAGAGGCTGCTGGAACAAGAATGTATGAAACTAAGAAAGAGGCTGCGCTGAAAACGCTTGAAAAGAAGCAAACCAAGGTTGATGAGATAAATAAGCTTCTAGACTATGAAATATTGCCGGCTTTGGAGAAGTTGAAGAAAGAAAAGACACAGTACATGCAATGGGCTAGTGGTAATGCTGAATTAGACAGGCTTAAGAGGTTTTGTATTGCTTTTGAGTATGTTCAAGCAGTGAAGACTAAAGCCACCGCAGTTCATGGAGTCGAACAAATGAAGGCAAAAATTGTTAATATTGATGAGGAATCAGAAAAGACGCAGGCCAAAATTCAGGATCTGGAGAAACAAATAAAAGCCTTGACTCAGGCAAAGGAAGCCAGCATGGGTGGAGAAGTAAAAGCCTTGTCTGAGAATGTAGATTCACTGTCTCAAGAATTGACTCGTGAATTATCGAAACTTAATAATAAGGAGGACACCCTCCAGGGTGAACAAGAGAATGCTGAAAAGGTTAATTAACTGTTATTACCTCCTCGTGTAGACATGTTTTTTTCCCATGTTTCATAATCGTTGCAGTTCTCTCAGTTATTTCTGTCCTCTAGACCTCAGTTCTCGGTTTTTCCAGATCGTTCATAATATAGAAGATTTGAAGAAATCGCTTGAAGAGAAAACCTCTGCTTTGAAGAAGTCCGAAGAAGGAGCAGCTGATCTAAAACAAAGAGTCCAGGAACTTTCCACCACATTGGAAGATTGTGAAAAAGAACATCAGGTAGTATCACCACAGCACATTTTTTCTGTTTCTCTCCATATTATCTTGTTCGTCTTTCCTTTATATCGAGTTTATGTTCTTGGAAATTAGGGTGTACTTGCTGGGAAGAGTAGCGGTCACGACGAGAAATGCCTTGAAGATCAATTGCGTGATGCAAAAGTTGCTGTTGGGACAGCTGAGACAGAGTTGAAGCAGCTGACGACCAAAATTGGCCACTGTGAGAAGGAGCTAAAAGAAAAGAAATCTCAGTTAATGTCCAAACGTGAAGAAGCAGCGTCAGTGGAGAATGAACTTAATGCAAGAAAAAAAGATTTAGAAAGTGTAAAAGAGTCACTAGAATCTCTTTCATACAAAGAAGGTCAAATGGAAGCTTTGGAAAAGGTTGGTATGTTTACTTTAGACATTTATCATCTACTGCTTTCACAAAGTATGCATCTCTGATGAGATATTACTTTAGGAACAAGCATCTGAGCGTGGAATTGTGCAAAAGCTGAAAGATAAAGTGCGTGATCTTTCAGCTCAATTAGCAAATGTTAATTTTACATACCGCGATCCAGTGAAGAACTTTGATCGGTCAAAGGTGAAAGGTGTGGTTGCAAAACTGATAAAGGTAAAAGATAGATCCACAATGACAGCCTTAGAGGTAAGCAAATCCTGCTATCATTATTAATTGTCAAATGGTTTCCATTCTCTCAGGTGGTTTTTGTTTCTTATTTCTCAGGTAACTGCTGGTGGGAAATTGTTTAATGTTGTTGTGGACACAGAAGATACAGGAAAGCAGCTCCTTCAAAAGGGTGATCTCCGGAGAAGAGTTACAATTATACCCCTCAGTAAAATTCAATCCCACCTTGTTCCCCCGAGAGTGCAGCAAGCTGCTGTTAGATTGGTTTGTGGCTCCTGCTTTTGCCATTCCCAAATGGCGACTTCTAATTTCTTGCTGAGTTTCAACTGATTTTGCAGGTCGGAAAAGAGAACACAGAATTGGCACTTTCTTTAGTTGGTTATGGCGAGGAATTAAAGGTAGGTTGACTGCTTATCTGTTAGTTTATTTAGTGTTTCAATAATATCACAGTATGCTTATCTCTTAGCGACTTGGGTATTTTAAAATTCAATCCTTATGGTTTGAATGAATGACCAAAAGAGAAAACAAAATTCTGAAAAAGATGAATCGAGCAGGCTCCTCGTCGGTATACTCAAAACCGAGAGGGAATATCCTTCGATTTCGCAGCGGAATGAAAAACACAAGGTTCTTTAGACCTTATGCTCTGATACCATGAAGATTTCTATATAATTTGGATTGTTTGTGACCATAGAAACAAAGAGAATGAAGTGAAAATGGGACTAAGTCCCTTGTTATTATGATATAAAATTCTGCTCGTAAACATACATATTTATACAAGAGGAGAAACTAACCAACGGCTAGTATGAGAGACAAAACTAGAAAGAATATAATCAAGACATTAAAAGGACGCAACGGCTAGTAACAAAGAAAGAAAGTGAAGATATTTGAGTGCTTGATTGGATGAATTTGATGTAGATATCTAGGAGATATGACTCATTGAATGTGGCTGAATATTCTTCCTTCTTTGGTGGATCCATTGGTCGTTGACATGATTGGACAATTAACCAAGATACTTCAGGTGGCATGTGACATTTTCTTCTCGTCAATGCACTAAGGAATCTTGGCCAACTATAGAATATTTGTTCATCATATGTCCATGCTTTCGTTCGTCCGAGTTTGTGATTCATAATGATTTGATCTTCAACAATAAGTGCCTGATTCAAGCTTATTATTCTGGTTACAGATGGACTAACGATCTCTAACCATTCCCCTTTAAATTTATTTCTGCTTCTTTTGCAGAGTGCCATGGAATACGTTTTTGGTTCCACTTTCGTTTGCAAAACGACTGATGCAGCAAAGGAGGTAAGTACTTTCTGGGCATCAGAGTTTCGTTATGTTAGTGGAGTGACTTCAGCTCTTATGTACTGTGATGGCAACTTAGGTTTACGACTCTGTATTGCTGGAGAGTAATTGTATAACCTAGCTGTGCCTTCCTAGATATGAGAGTAATTGCCTGCAGCCGCTTCCTAGTTGTGCCTCTGCTATATGGTAGTGATCTCTGATCAGAGTGAAAAAAAATGGAATGCACATTGAAATGTCAGATACCCTCTTTAGATTGACAAAATATATCGGGATATGTGAATAATTTTATTCTCATATCTAGGATTCAATTATCAACTCTATCGATGGTTTCTTGTAAAGGCAAAGCTATGAAATGCATTTTTGTGCACCTCTGATGATCTATGCTAAAATCTGATACTTTGTTGGATCATAAATTGTATACCAAACTTTTATTTTCTGCAAATAAATATTCATTTGTTGACAGTTATATGCAAAAGTATTAAATGAGTCTGATGAAGCTGTCTTTGATTTGTCCTTCAATGTACATTCTGCAGGTAGCTTTTAATCGGGAAGTTCGGACTCCGAGTGTCACTCTGGAAGGTGATATTTTTCAACCAAGTGGTCTTCTGACCGGTGGAAGTCGGAAGTACGTAATTCTTTCTTCAACCCACAGATCTTTGTGTGTCACTCATACTTTTGGAGTTCTTATTCATATGGTTCAGCACTGCCAACAAAAAGCCTAACAGCATTTTGCTGGTATTGTATTCCATGGTCGTAGGGGCGGAGGTGATCTATTAAGGCAACTTCATGATCTTGCAGAGGCTGAGTCAAAACTACAAATGCACCAGAAGAGGTTGTCTGAGATTGAAGCAAGGGTAAATTCTTCAATATTTGGTATATTGTTACATATTTCACAAATACTAGGGAGTTGCATAAAGCCCTAGAGCTACGCATATTCATTCGGGTTAGATCCAACTTAGAGAGGTGGTACACACTTGATTGTTGCTTATGAAGGAACATAAAATTTCAATTCTCAGCTTTTGGAATAACATTATAGTTTGTCTCATATTTAGAGCAGATCTTGATGTTTTCGAAATCATGTTCATGCATAGTTTTGGCCATTGCCGATCCATGTGAAGCAAAGCTTTAGATAGTGCTATCTCATTGTAGTTAAAACTTATGCTGATCTTTTAGGATCCTTTGATTATCTTTATATATCCTTTCTAAGGCCATCAAGAGGGTAAAACTGTCTGCTTGCTCTACTTCAGGTTGCCCCAGTTCATATTAAAATTGAAATTGAGTTTTCAAGTTAAAACCTAAACTGTTGGTTTATATTGCCATTGCAGATCAAGGAGCTTCAACCCCTTCAGAAGAAGTTCATGGACATCAAAGCACAGTTGGAGCTAAAAACATACGATTTGTCTCTTTTTCTTAAAAGGGCTGAACAGAATGAGCATCACAAGGTTACCTCTGTTGTCTATCTACTGCTTTCAAGCTAAAAGTTCCTTGCTTCTGTTTTCCTTCTCTAGGTGCTAACTGCTAAGAACACAATTTTAATCTTTCTGGTCTACTGCTCGTATATTTAGCTTGGTGAAGCAGTGAAGAAGCTCGAGGAAGAGCTGGAAGAAGCAAAATCCCAAGTCAAGGATAAGGAGGTTCTTTACATAAAGTGGGTTGATACTGTCTCCACGCTGGAGAAATCCATCAAGGATCATGACAAGAACAGAGAGGGAAGACTCAAGGACTTGGAAAAGAAGATTAAGACCATCAAGACTCAGATGCAGGCTTCTTCAAAAGATCTAAAGGTGTTCGGGATCTTTCAGTCATATACTTTTCCCTCTACATTTGAACTTCTTGAATCCTTTTTCTTTTTACTTTTCCTTCTCTTCTCTGTTCTTGGGACTAAGGCGATGTTGTTGTTGTTGTATTCGGATTTCTCAGCCTGTTTGAGAAACTGCCTCATTCTCTTGAATTTGTGGTAAAGCTGACATTTCCAAATTTGCTTCATAACTTTTGCTGCATGTTTTTTCTTGCACCTAGGGTCATGAAAATGAACAAGAGAAGCTTGTAATGGAGCAGGAAGCAGTGAAGAAGGAACAATCATCTACAGAGAGTCAGCTAGCTTCATTAAGGACTCAAATTAGCACTTTGGCTTCAGAAATAGACGAGCAGCGAGCAAAGGTGTCTATTTTTCGACTTTTGCTGAGTTCTGTGGAAGATTTGTTATCCTAATGTAATTCTCCTGCAGGTCGAAGCCATACAGAAGAATCACGACCAGGCTCAGGCTGAGCTCAAGTTGATACATGCGAAGATGAAGGAATGTGATACGCAGATAAGTGATCTAGTTGCAGACCAGGAAAAGTCTCTGCAGAAACTTGGTGACATGAAGCTTGAGAGAAAGAAGTTGGAAAATGAGGTATTCCCTCTGTCTCATTTTCTTACGGCTTCCATTTGCGGGAACTTACAAAGCTTGTTTACTTCATCAATACCCACCATGAACGGTGTCAATCTTTTGAAACTACGTAATATTTTTCCATCAGTATCCCAATTCAAAATGACTTTTGGGTTATTTTTGTTCTTTTATCTGTTGAACTAGAAGATGAGTGACAGATAGTAGTAGTTCCTCAAGTTAGAAGGGATGGGGAGTGGCCCGACTGGGTAGAATTGTATTGAATGGGAAGAGTTTCTGCTAACTCTGCCATGACCGAAAACCAGAAAGTAGTATACTTTATTTATTCATGAATTGAGTTCTATGAAAGTTTTCTAAAACTTTTGCATGTCAAGGTAATGCATATTCGCCAAGGTAATATATTGTTTTCGAAATCTTGTACAGGTTGTAAGGATGGAGATGGAGCAAAATGATTGCTCTGTTAAAGTAGACAAACTGATTGAAAAGCATACATGGATAACATCTGAAAAGCAGCTTTTTGGAAGAACAGGGACTGACTACGATTTTGCATCATGTGATCCTTATAAAGCAAGAGAAGAACTTGAGAGACTCCAGGGTGAACAATCAGGGTAATTCACTTCAAATTCTTATGACTGATACCTTGATACTCTCATGGGTGATGGCCTAAGACCAAGATCAATGTGCTACAAACTCTTTTTTTCTCTTGTGCTAACTGGTGAGATTTTTTTCCCATCTCATGAAGTCTTGAAAAAAGGGTAAACAAGAAGGTCATGGCAATGTTCGAAAAAGCAGAGGATGAGTACAATGCTTTGATGTCCAAGAAAAACATAATTGAGGTCTGCTATGCTACTCTTGGTCTTGACGACACGTTTCAATGCCTTGACAAACATTAAATCATGGCCATCTTTGTTTTCTCTAGAATGACAAATCCAAAATCAAGAAAGTGATTGAAGAGCTAGACGAGAAGAAAAAGGAAACACTGAAAGTTACATGGGTTAAAGTTAACCAGTGAGTTGCTTTCTGTTCCTGCCTCTTAAACCCAGGATGTTAGTTGATTTTCCTCCAAAAAATATTTAATGGTATTTGAATTTCTTTGATCTTTTCCTCAAGTGATTTTGGATCCATCTTTTCAACTCTACTACCTGGCACCACGGCAAAGTTAGATCCTCCGGAAGGCGGCACTTTCCTTGATGGTCTTGAGGTCCGTGTTGCTTTCGGGGGTGTTTGGAAACAGTCTTTGTCTGAACTGAGTGGAGGGCAAAGATCTCTTCTTGCTCTCTCCTTAATCTTGGCATTGCTTCTCTTCAAGCCAGCTCCTCTTTACATATTAGATGAGGTAACCTTCTATTTTTCTCTTGCCAGGATTCCGGATACCAAATCCTTCTAATGATTTGGATATTCATGATCACGATTGGTTAGACTACATTTCCATATGGAACCGTGATAAAGTAAGAGATTTCTTTGTTTTTTGGATTTCCCAGGTTGATGCAGCTCTTGATCTCAGCCACACACAGAACATAGGAAGAATGATAAAAGCTCATTTCCCCCATTCCCAGGTCAGAGAATTTCTGGGTTTCTGAACTTTCTCTTCTTGTTTTGTGATATTCTCCTACTGAATTTAATCAAAACACGACAGTTTAAAGAATCACGAAATACTAGAAATGTCCATAACTAAAAAAAACTCAAGCTTACTCATCCATTTGCCTCGAACATAACCTTACTGGACTCGTATCTTACAGTTCATCGTGGTCTCACTGAAAGAAGGAATGTTCAACAATGCCAATGTTCTTTTCCGAACAAAGTTTGTGGATGGAGTATCAACAGTCCAGAGGACGGTAACAAGGCAGGACAGATGATCCTCGTCAGATGTAAGATGAAGTCTGTCTTTTTCCGGTAATCTTTCCACACTAAAAGTTATCTGTTAGGCCTACGTGAGTAATATGATTGGATCAAAGCCAATGTTTGGTTGGTTGCCATTGTCTATATCTAACCGGAGAGCGAAAGCTCTTAGGTTGTTTGTTGCAAATTCCTGTGTAGTGTGTGTTAAGTTATTCTGTGATAATCTGTATAATTTTATACCCCTGGATTATTGGGTTCAATTCTAAACCGGCATCCTCGGTTTGGTTAAAACGAGGATATCTAATGCTAATAGAAGCCGATTAGTATCAAAACCGGCACTCTCTTTTGTAATGGGGCATGACATGCCATTGTCACAGATTTATGACTATTGATAAGTTTACAAGAAAGCAATTGATTAGCAGCAAAATGATGCTTGATACAATAGGATTACCATCTTGATCAATCATAGTTCCTATGTACATCAAACAGCTTTAAAATGTTTCTTTCATGGCGCTACAACGGTCCAATTCCAATATCATGCTAAAAAAAAAAATTCAAGAAACGTAAAGAAAAAGGGCTTGTGTCTGTCATCAGCCCCTGAATGTCTGGATGATGGTGGAGTGCCATGGGTCAGACAAGTGCTGCAACAGGTTCTCGAACGGCCCTTTCCCCGTCACGTTGTGTTGAACCACAAACCCTAAGAACGCCAACATCGCCAACCTCCCTGTCTCACCCATTTACGTAATTTTATTAATGTATATACGTTTAGCCTCTAATACCATAAGAATAGAATATATCTATATATATATATCTATATGTATCTATTAATATAATGTATATGTTATCCATGTAACGTTACAGCATATTTATAACCTAGGTTAAACTTGAAACATACGTACCGTTAGCGAGCTCCTTCTCCTTGGCCTCGAGGGTCGGGGCGAAGTTAAGAGGGTTGAAAATGCCGCCGGGGTAACCTACTTCGTTAGGAGGCAGCCTGTATTGCTTGAAGATCGGATCTTGATTCACGCTTCCCGGATTCTTTATGTCCTGCCACCTCCTTATCTCCACGTAATGGAACAATATAAACTCTATCACGAACAACGTGGACGACGACGCGAAATATTCCTCTTTTCCCGCGTCGTACCACTCGGGAGCATTTATGATTCCTGTCCGAAAACGTTTTCAGAATGTTCCATTCAATATAAGTGTATGTATATGTGTGGTTCGTATGAGAATATGAAACGGGTCACTCACCGATTTTGGTGAAGACCTCGGGGAGAAGCATTCCGGCCACGCCGAGCATGGCCCACCGGCCATTGACGAGCTCTGCTTGGACGAACCATTTCAGATTCTCCGGATCCTCCGCTAGACCCAGAGGGTCAAACCCGTTGTCACCCGCAAGGCTGGTTTTATATTAAGAACCGTGAGATTTTTTGGTTAGCTGTAATGGTACCCGGTTTAATCCGGTCTAACACCGAGTTAACCGATTGGTTAAGTGAGTGCTTTCTTCTTCTTTTCATTTTTGTTCAATACATTTTGGGTCTGTGTATAATGTATGTAGATTATACCTGCCGTTGAGGTAAGCTGGAGAGGCCAAACCGGGCAACCATTCCCCTTTCTTTGCTTCAACTTTATACGATGCCGTTCTGGTGGAAGAACCGACCGGTTTAACCAACAGTTCCCGGTTCAATTTACCTGACGAACCCGTGAGGAATCTCGGTTTCGATCCGCATGGTCGGAAAACCGCCGCCGAGGCTTGTGTTGTGACCGTCGCCATTGTCTCTTGACACAACCCGACCCGACCCGGTTTAGGTGAGATGAAATTGCAAATAAAGATTTGTGTAAGAGAATGTGTGAAAGCTATTATGAGCTTTGTAGTTATTCGCGTTGATATTTTGCAGGTTTGTGGTTGTGGTCGAGTGATTTAGAATCCACCGTTCGATTTGATGACGTTGTAGATTGGACGGCTGAGATTCGTTTGAGGGGTCCGGTTAAGCCAATGAGAGAGATCGGGGCTTATCGGTTTATCTTGGTGGCGCGAATCGGGAGGATGTCTTCCTTCTTTGAGATTGGTTTAAGTTAGATATTGCGGGGCCCTTTGTTACGCCACGTGTCAATCTCTTATCGATTAAATATTGTGGATCAGAAATTCCAAGGAGAAATCCATTGAGATCTTTTATGGAGAAATAATGCTGTTTTGCAATAAGCATAGCATCAAATTCCAAAACAATAAAAATAAATTTAAGATCACATCATCAGAAATTGATGCGCAATGAAACAGAGCATCCGACATATTTATTTATTCTATGGTACAAAAATTTAGATATAAAACGAGACAACTTTACCATGCCTGCTTCGATTTTTAAATGTCAAATCCATACACAATACAAAAGGATATTATATCTCTGTTTTATTTGCCATATTATTGTGCTTGGATTCTTTCCTCAACATTATATGTGCATTATTATTATTATTAGAGAAAATATTATATAGATACCTAATTTTTCAAAATGTATCAAATAAAGGCTTTTAACTTATAATTTAACAATATAATACTTCAAATATTAAAATGTATCAAATTAACCACAGAGTGGAGATGAGGTATTCACATAGCTTTCCTCCGGTCCCGGGATTATTCTGGGCCTCGCCCCAAGATATCCAGTTACCCAAAAAAAAAATTCTGTATCAAAATTTCTAAAATTGAGAAAAATTTTCAATCAAGATCCAAATCGATTTAGACATTTTTGAACACATATATCAGATGTGAATTACTATCAATTTTATTTTCCATTATTATCATCATCATCAGCGATGAAGGAACCCAAAAACTAGAGAACCCATTATGTATGGGCCATAACGGGCCCAATAATAAGTCCCAGTCATATGCAAAAGGGCAAACTAGGGTCCAAATTTCGAAACAGTCGAAATCAGAGTGTATGCCATCTTGAATCTCATTGATGGGCCTCATCGTAATTTGTAAATTCCATTTGATCCAAATGGGCTCAGCCCAATAAAGGATATTGTCAGAACAGAATCCAATTATCCAATCAGAATTCGTCCTTTTTTCT
This sequence comes from Tarenaya hassleriana, assembly GCF_000463585.1. Taxonomy (NCBI): domain Eukaryota; kingdom Viridiplantae; phylum Streptophyta; class Magnoliopsida; order Brassicales; family Cleomaceae; genus Tarenaya; species Tarenaya hassleriana. The sequence continues at coordinate 825,265 of NW_010966092.1, read as the reverse complement.
TTCTCTTTTTTTGTCCATTTTTAATTTTAAAATAAATGTCGATAAGCCAATCTTTTTTTTAACGTTCAAAAATGAGACCCGGGAAAGATCCGACAAGACGAAGAACCCAGACCTCGTCGTCTTCCCCACCAAGGACCCGACCCGGTTTCCCTTCGGGCTCGCCCGACCGGGCCAGCGGTGGAGCTCGCGCTGGCAAGCTTACTCCTTCGGCCACTCTGCTCGATCGCGAATTAGTTTTTCCTGTCGGAGACGAGAGGGTTGCCGGGTCGGTTTACGAAGACCCGGATCCGAATCCGAGGAGCTTCCCTTACAGCGTGAAGCAGCAGTGTTGGGACAAGGCGGAGAAGGTCAAAGGAAGAGATCCCGAGCGGTGGCGGAGAGATGCGCTGGGGAATATCCTTTTTCGGAAGCTCGTTGGTTGTCCGGGATGTTTGTGCCATGATTACGATCACATTATCCCCTATTCCAAGGTAATTTCTTTTAATTAACTGTTCCTCCTTTTGCCATTTCTGTGTCCGAATTCTCAGTCTCGAGTGTTTTGACCCATGAATTAGGGTTTTGGGTTCTTCTGGAATTTCTTGAATTCTCCCAGGCAGTCTCGTTCAGGGATTTCCTTGTGATCTAAAATAAAATGGCTGGAAAATGTAAAATTGACGTGGGGGGCACAACCGGTTAAGGTTTCAGAGTCATAAATGACATGACTTGCTATGAGATTGACTGATAAGTAAGTTGATGAACAGGAAGAGGTAATTTGGCTGCATAGTGTCTTCCTCTCAGGGATAGGGTTCCTAGTGGTAGAATGTCTAACAAACAAGGTCTGAAGGACAGCCCAATTGATTCACTTCTGCTATTCAACATTTTCAGTTGATCTTCACTCTGTAGTCTGTAGTAGTAGCGGCACAAATTGGAGGTTTCCTACATGGTTTACCTTAATCTCCAAACCCAAGAACCACAGCTAGAAACTTTCATAGAGAAACGCCCGTCGGGGTTGCCGCTTCGGCTTGTATTGTTGTGGCTATCGAGAGATTTACCCATGTCGGTGTCATGCCGTGGTAACTTTCTATGGATGAAGTATCCATGTCAGTGTCTACATGCTCTGAACAATAATACCTTTTGTTGCTTTCAATCAACTGTCCTCATCAAAGGTTAATTTCCAATCTACAATCTTTTCAAATCAACATTGCTTCTACTGGAAGTGAAATCTCTTCTCTAAAGACGAATATATATGTTTGGTCTCATCATAAAATGTATATGAGGAAAATCCAGAGGATGATATGGCATCTTCGATCATGTTCTGTGCGTTTACGTTTGCACGAGTCCATTTAGCCATTTCTGTTCATTTTCCAAAATATCTGAGAATTTTTTTCCCAAACTTTTAGGGGGGAAAGAGCACGCTGGAAAACTGTCAGGTTCTGCAGGTGCGTAAGCTTCTCTTCTCTTGTTTCCGAAGATGCAGAAATTACAGTTGCCCATCTTCTTGTTCTTCCTTTCCAGATTTGTCTATTGCTACTGATTTTTATTAGAGTATTTATGCTTGGCCGTCATCTTCTGATCCATCGCCTCTTGCAACTTTTGATCGTCGGACAGTTCATTCTGCATTTGTCTTTCGTCGCACAACACGTGCTTAATCTTTTCATGCAGGTTCCTGCTTTGATTTAGTCTTCTAAAGCTTCATATTTTGCCACAAAACTTTTGAAAAATTAAAATATCGGGTAAAGCCAAGCACAGGCCTCATCAGGATCTGGACTTTGTAAAAGACTTACAAATCCTGTCTTTGTTTTTATCTTTTGGATATTTCATTAACCATTGGTTCAAGACATTAGTGAATTTACTTCACATATGATTGTTAATTGCAATTCCAACTCCGGGCCTTTCCTAAGTTGACATCTTTATCTTCTGGACCGACTACTCGGAAAGATGGAAATCTGGGGGTACTCTAATGATCTCTACTACATAGTATACAGTGGCATTTTCCTTCTTTAGATCAATGGCGAAAAAATGTTGGCGGGTAGCATTTGATTAAGGTTTGTTTCCCTCTTGTTGCAGGCAAGGGTAAACCGATCAAAGGGCAACAGAACCGATATCTCTCGGGCTGATCTCATTCAGAGGAGCTCATACTGCCGCGTTTCGGGTATTTGTCCAGAATCTCGCCATTTATCGCCCGGACACTCACTTTGATCTCTCTGTTGAGTCGTGTTTCACGTGGGGAATTTTCTGCAGGTCGTGATATGGATCTCATTGAATTGACGGCCTATGGGAACGTACGGCATGCAGCGGATTCCGGTGGCTGCAGAATTCAATGATCAGAGTTAGATTCCCACTTCAGAACCGCCCTTCAGGTATTTGTTTTTTTTAATATTTTCTTTGTAATTCCTCTGAAGATACATTTGTCGAAATCAAACGAAGAGCGTATAGATTTCTCCTACATTATTGTATGCATATGTGCCCTGGCGATATCTATTCGTTTGCTTTAAACTTTACTGAATAGGATTTGATGATATATACACACACATATACATATGTGAATATCAAATTGGCCAATGAACATGATGTATATTATTCATTAACGTTAAAAAATTAAGAAAAAACATTAAAATATGCCCAAAACCCAACCTTTGTGTGAAAATACAAACTTTAAAATATGCAGAAAATGAAAAATAAAAATAAAAACATGGGCTTTTCGAAAGGTTGGGTTTTGAGAAGTTTTGACTTAATGTTTTTCAGTTTTTTAAAGAAAAATCCCCATCATATTTGAGCCGCCCATTGACTTATTACATCGAGTCTCCTTTTCATCTGTTTAAAGACGCTTTTGACCTCAGCAACTGCTCTCTCTCTCTCTCTTTATTCGTGAAATATTAAATTATATTTTATTATATCAATTCAGAAAAAAACATTTAGTGGTTGAGAGAGATGGTATAGATTCCACCACAACCGACCAGCCTTATCCAAATTTTAGTTACTTGTAAATGGATATAATAATAACTCATGTGTTTGCACATTTTAAAATATGGTATTAATATTAGATTATTCAATATACAAATCATCCATCTTTATATTTCTGTAAAAAATGTCGTAGAGAAATGAAGCTTATATTTTTTTTATATATATTTCCATGTTGCACACGAGACGTGTCTCAAACTGAAAGTGCTACAGATGGCATACACGTGGCCCAATCGCAACAAAGCACTTCTCCTCGTGGAATTCTGATTAAGATTTCATCTACTTTGCTTTTCTTTTTCTTTTTATAAATTGTCGGATTGTTAAGGTTGTCTTTTTCTTTTGATTTTACTGTTAACCTTTTCCTTTTTCTCCACTTTTTATCTCCACTTTTACTCTCTCTCTCTCTCTCTCTCTCTCTCTCTCTCTCTCTCTCTCTTAGATATAAAGGATGTTTTTCTTTATGTTGTGGTTTGACCCAAATCCACCAAGGCTTTGTTTTTTAATAAATTAATTAATCAGTCCACTAACGTTTTGTCTTTTTTGTTTTATTTTTTAAGTTAAATCAAAGTTTTTAAAGGTCATCCCGAAATTTGGAATTTCTTTTAAAAATATTAAAAAAAATAACTTCATTTGGTTGAAAATATAATCCATCTAAAATAACTAACAAATCTTCCATTTGTATGTGAATAAGTACGACAACATTGCACCTATAAAACTTTATGAAACTAATAATAGGATTTGATTTTTACCTGCAGTACAAACTGTAATTTATTTTTGTTTCTTGTAATCCAAATACTTAGTCCAAGGAGGGTCCAAATGATTAGCCTCTTCCCGGGTACAAACTGATTCTTCTTCTTCCTTTTTTTGGGCCAAAATACAAATTTTAATATATGAAAAAAAAGGTCTATACACGAAAATGATTCATTTATATGGAGTGTACAGAAAATTAATAAACAAATTACTAATAATATTATTTATTCACGAGTCAACAAACAAAATCAGATGTTTGATTAAAAAATCGGGATGGGTGTTTGGTAAGAAAATAAATTTTCGTAAGACTCTTATTTCTTTACACCCATACTTCGTTGTGTGTGTGTATATCAACTATGAGTTGTAAAATTTTGGTTTAGGTTTTATCGATTAATTATGATATATATATATATAGCTTATGAAATGACTAAACATTGTTGATTCTATAATATTTCTACTGTAAATATAGGAAGTGAGTTGACTCTTTAAGTGTAAAAAACAGTGAATTATGGGGAGTCTTCCACCCCAATTGTTGATGACAAGTCTCATCGTATTGAGGTTGTGGGTTCGAAACTCGGGTATGTAAATTTTCATAAACCGGTCAGTTTTGACTGGTTTTTCTGCTCTGCATGACTTGCCGACTGTTACGCAGAGTCGGGGTTTACTGTAGCGATACCGATTACTCGGTCTGAAAGCTGTGGGATGATGCAGGATCTGGTTGGCAATGTGGCGGGTTCCCACCATTATAAAAAAAAAATAAACTAGCAGAGGATCATCATCATCATCTTTTAGTGACATAACATGCATATGGCAAGGTGTATATATATATGTATATGTATGTAAGGGTCAGCATTTGTGGCGCGTTGACTCTGAATTCCAATGATACTTGATTAGTGTTGATTTTACTTTGATCGACAAAAGTCAAACACCAACAAGTGTCTGCATTAATTACTTTGCAGTTAACCCTTCTTCATTGCCTTTTCATCATTGTGCGTGCACATACATATATATCTCGATACATGTATATATGCGTCTATTTGTGGAGAGAGAGAGGATAATTCATGGCCAATGTTGAAAAGATTGATAGAAATTTAATATGTGGATGATGGGTCAAAGTGGTTGAAGGGCATTGAGTCAATGATGTGTATTTTCACTTTTCAATTTTTTTTGTTACAGATTAAAAAAAGGAATTAAAGAATATTCGCGAGTGTCCATGTGATATACTTCTGCTTCAAGGAAAAGAAAACAAGAGTATTTGTATCTTAAGATAAAACATTATTATATGATTTTATGTGGTCACCAAAAAGAAGATAAACTAAACAATTTATTATGGTCAGTCCAAAAATAATCAATGCCCTTAAAAGTTCAAGCAAATGAAAAAGCAAAAAAAAAAATGAAAGAAAGAAAGAAGAAAGTTTGGCATCCAACGGGCAGTTCCGCCTCGCCTAATTTTAATTAGCAAAAAAACCCTTAAAAATCCTCAAATTTGCAATAGGGTGAAAAACTAATTTCTGAATTTGCAATGTATCTATTTATTTTCGAATTTAAAAAATTAGATACGATAATTCCTAAACTTGTTTAAAAATATCATAATTGTTCTTATAATAAATTTGATCAAAATAATATGTTGAACAATTCTATATGATGCATGAATTGTCAAGACTCGTTAGATTTTAATGTCATGTATGTAGAACGGGTTTAATAGACACATAAAAGTAACAATTTTGAGGATACTTACGGGTTCATTGATAGTGTTTCCAGTCGTCGCATCTCTTTCTTGAACAATGTTATTCTCACTGAAAAATCTAGGATGAACTACATCTAACCCCGACGGCGGTTATTTTGATACCAAACGCTCTTGTTTCGGTGGAGAAACTATCGATCTGGATCTAGAGCTCGAAAACTGGCAATGATGGTAATTATTTCGATCTCCGTCATTATCCCAAATCTTTCGGTGAACTGAAATTTTCACTATTACGAACCGGTTTTGTTAAACCGTGTCTATTAAACTTAGTTTTGTATACATGGTATAAAAATCTGATGTGTCTTAACAATTCACGTACAACATAGGATTGTTCAACACATTATTTTAGTCAAAAGTATTGTTAAGACGATTATGATATTTTTAAACAAATTTAAAAATTATCGTATTCGATTTTTCAAATTTGGTAATAAATAGGAATATATGCAAGTTCAAGAATTAGTTTTCCACTATATAAGTTTTGGGAATTTTTATGGGTTTTTTCTAAATATATATTCTCCATCGGAATATTTGCGTCTCCCAAATTTAAGAGAGACAATGAAGGAATTTGTTTGTGGTGATTAGGCGTCTAACTATTTCAATCGCATACATATATATATATATATATATATAGTTCTGTCTGGCATATAATATAGTTTATTTTTGGACATATATTATATTTTGATTTGCGATATTAATAAATATCACATTACTAACATTCAAAATAATAGATTTCAACAAAAGAAACAAAAAACAACGACCACTTCTCACATATCATATGCTTAATTTATAAATTAGTAGGAAAAAAACATGAAAACAAACAAAGAGATTAAAAAGAAAAATGGCATTACTAGGGTAGGGATGGAAAAAGCCAAAAGGTAATGAGAATATATATTGTATATCCTATATTAGGAAGTAGTTATTATACGCGATTGTATTTTTCTAATTTCTAGCTAGGGTTAGTTTCTCTAATGCTGTATATAACCATGCGTTTATGCTTAATGAAAGGCAAGCCACTTTATCAGAATTCTTCAACTCGGTTTGTGTCATGGTATCAGAGCCATCGCCACTACCGCCGTTGTAATTTTCCGACGAAATGTCCACCGAAAACACTCATCTCGAACCAAACACGACATCTCTTCCGACCAATGAACCGATCCACCCCACGAATTCCACCTCGACAATGAATGGACGCGACACTGTTTCTGCCATACGACGAACGATATCACCATACGACCTCACGCCGAGTGATAACCCCGGGTTGATTTTGCCTCAACCATTACTCCGTGGCGACAATTATGATGAATGGGCGATCAATCTCCGTCAAGCACTCAAATCTCGGAAGAAATTTGGGTTCGTTGACGGCACAATTTCCCAACCCGATGACGGTTCCGTGGATTTCGAAGACTGGGATACAAACAATGCTCTCATTGTTTCGTGGATTAAGAACTCCCTTGAGCCGCAACTTCGATCCGAAGTCGTTCACCGTGAGTTCGCCACCGATCTGTGGGCGTACTTAAATCGCAGATTTGGGAAGACAACCGCTCCTCGTCTTCTCAAAATCAGAAGTGAACTTGCCAACTGCCGACAACACAGAATGACCATTGAAGCATATTTTTGAAAACTCACAAAGTTGTGGGATGACTTAGCAAACTTTCGATCTCTGAAAGTTTGTAAATGCGGGCGATGTTCTTGCGACATCGTGGCTATACTCAAACGAGAACGGAATGAAGATCGATTATATGAATTCCTCATTGGTCTGGATGACACACGGTATAGCACCGTACGATCGAATCTGTTGTCCCGATAGATTCTACCAACACTTGAAGAAGCATACAACACGATCGTCCAAGAGGAGGATACTCATCGCGTCTCTCAAGCCCCTGCTGACAACTTAGATGTGACGGCATTCGCTATCCGATCTGAACAGAAACCTCGACCAAAATCTTCCGACAAAGATGTTTCCGTCATATGCTCGAATTGTGGCTGAAATGGTCATGTCGCCGACAGTTGCTTCAAACTCATCGGTTTTCCGGAATGGTGGGGCGACAGACCAAGAAACAGAGCTAGTCGGGTAGACGCCAACCGGCACTAGTGAATCATGGAGATCGCGGATGCCCTTCCATTGCTCGTGCCAACGCAACGACTATCATTGCCAACACCGCCATGGTTTCTAATCCGCCTCCTCTCAAAGCTGCTGATAAACAGCTGGTCTCAAGAATCACTGAAGAGCAATGGCGATCGTTGATGGTTGTACTCAATGTCAACAACGTCGGCAATTCCGAAACGATGACTGGTAAGATCCCTGCAATATCTTGGATTTTGGATTCAAGCTGCTCTCACCATATGACAGGTGAAAAATCTGCTTTGTCTAATTTACCTGCCATGTCGCCATGCTCTGTTATCTTACCCGACAATCGTCTGTCTCGGTTGAATTCGACTCGGTTTTTCTCGATCATGGTCTTCAGCTGTCCCGCGTGTTCTATGTTCCTGGATTGCATTGCAGTTTGATATCGATCTCACAACTCTTGGCTGGCTGTGAATGCTTTGTGACATTTGCTCACAACTTCTGCCTAATTCAGGACCGCATTTCCAAGACGCCGATTGGAGCGGGTGAACTCAAAGCGGGGCTTTATTATTTCCGACGACCAGCGAATTTGGCAGCAACGACGGTGACAAATTCTCCATCTATGACATTATGGCATCAACGGTTGGGGCACCCGTCACCCAAAGTTCTTGCCAAAATTCCGAGTTTTGATTTTTCCAATATTGATGTTATTGAGAATAAGCAGTGCTATGTGTGTTTGCCCGCGAAACAGACGAGGGATTCATTTCCGTTAAGCGTCAACAAAAGTTCTGCACTTTTTGATTTAATCCACTGTGATATCCGGGGACCATATCGCGAACCGTCTTCCTCGGGTGCCCGGTATTTTTTGACGATTGTTGATGATTTCTCTCGAGGGACTTGGATTTATTTGCTCAAAGGAAAGCAAGAAACCTCCGTGCATCTCCGAAACTTTATAGTTCTTATCGAACAACAGTTCAACATACAGGTTCGCAGATTGCGATCCGATAATGGTTCGGAATTTATTGTCCTTCGGAAATACTTTGCTGAAATTGGCATCATTCATGAAACATCTTGTGTAGGGACACCACAACAAAATGGTCGAGTGGAACGCAAGCATCGTCACATTTTAAATGTTTCTCGTGCTTTGATGTTTCAAGCGAATATGCCAATTAAATTCTGGGGAGAGAGTGTGCTTACCGCCGCCTATTTGATAAATCGGACTCCGTCATCGGTTCTCGCTGGTCGAAACCCCGTATGAGCTCATTGTGGGACACCTCCGCGTTATGAGCATATTCGGACATTTAGCAGTCTTTGTTTTGTACATAACCAGAACCGTTACGGCGAAAAATTTGCTGCAAGAGGATTTCGGTCAGTTTTTGTAGGATATCCTTCGGGAACGAAAGGTTGGCGAGTCTACAATCTAGAAACGCATCAGTTTCAGATTTCTCGTGATGTTATTAATGGAAAGAAATATCTTTAGATATCTCCTATAATAATTCTTGCATGATACTCTCCTCCAATCTTGTTGATTAGTTCATAGATTACAGCTCTCTCTCGACTGTATATAATGATGTATTACATTCTTCAATAACATAAGGAAATACATTCCAAAACCTAAGATTGTTTTATGGTATCAGAGCCTCTAAACTCTCTTGCCGTCTAACAATTTTTTTCCCGATCACACGATCCCTCTCACCTTGCTGACGATGTCTGCTGACAATGGCAACTCCGACGGCTCGACCCTACCCACAGATCCGATGACAACCGCTGCAAACACCAACACTCTTCCCTCACCGTTGGTTAACATCAATGTTACCAATGTCACAAAACTTTCGGCCACAAATTACTTAACCTGGAGCCTTCAAATACGCTCTCATCTCCAGGGCTACGACTTGCAAGATTCCTTGATCCTGCGTGTGATATCCATCCCACCATCACTGAGGATAATGTGGTCAAATCCAATCCAGAATATTCAACCTGGTTTCGTCAAGATCACCTCATTTTCTCAGCACTTCTCGGATCCATCAACGTTTCGTGTCAAGCACTCATTGCTCGTGCCGAAACCACAAGTGCAGCATGGACCACGCTAGCCTCTACATATGGACGCTCCTCTCGTGGACACACCAAGCAAATTAAGGACAGCATGTGCCGATTTACCAAGGGCAACAAGAGCATTGATGACTATATGCACTTCTTTAAGGTCAAGGGTGATGAACTAGCATTACTTGGTAATCCCCTTGACCATGAGGATCTTATTGATCTCGTCTTGTCTGGTTTGGGGGAAGAATTCAAGCCCGTCGTTGATGCCATCAATGCTTGTGATATGCCCATTTCTTTTATCGAGCTCCATGAGAGGTTACTCAACCATGAGTCCATCATCATTAGCTCCGACTCGACACCACCGATTCTTCCTATCACGGCTCACAACACTCAATCGCGGAACTCTGGCTCGACCGCACGTTCAACCTGACAGAATCCGGTTCCATCGCGTACGCCATCTGACTCTTCACAGCCACGCAACCGCAAACCCTCCGGGTATCAAGGAAAATGCTAGTTGTGTGGCACGTTTGGTCATAGTGCTAAACGTTGTCACCTTCTTCCTCCCGGTGCTGTCTCCCACAACAACTTCGGTACTCCTTGGCAAGCTCGGGCCAATCATACAGCAGTTGCCCATTCTGGTCAATCTCCGACATGGCTTTTGGACTCTGGCGCTTCACACCACATCACCTCTGACTTGGCAAATCTCTCTCTTCATTCTCCTTACTCCGGTGGTGAAGATGTCGAGTTAGGAGACGGGTCGAATCATACTATATCTCACACGGGTTCTATGTTCTTTCCCTCAACATCTCGCCCCTTATCTCTCACTAATGTTTTATTTGTACCCTCTCTTCGAAAGAACCTTATATCTATCCATCAATTATGCATCACTAATAAGGTTTCGGTGGAATTTTTCCCGTTGTATTTTCAGGTAAAGGATCTCGTGACGGGGGCACAAATAACAACCGACTACCTTAAAGATGGTGTTAATGAGTGGCCCTCGATTCCGTCTTCCCCTTCCGTTTCATCTCCTCAAGTTCTTTCCACAATAAAAACAACTCTCCTTGATTGGCATTCTCGGTTAGGGCATCCGTCTTCCGATGTTCTCCATCGTGTCATTCAAGAATTTTCTCTTCCCTTGTTGTCTTCATCTTCTAAGTCTTTGTTATGTGAACCATGTTCCATCAATAAGAGTCATAAGTTGCCTTTCTCTACTTCAACAATTCACTCGACTCGACCCCTCGAAATTGTTTTCTCGGATGTATGGACTTCCCCCGTTACATCCTTTGATGGCCTAAAATACTATGTCATTTTCGTAGACCACTATACACGTTATACACGGTTCTACCCTTTAAACCGAAAGTCTCAAGTCCTAGACATCTTCCCTCGATTTAAAGCCCTTATAGAAAACCATTTTTCTACAAAAATCCAAGCACTTTATTCTGACAACGGCGGAGAGTACATTGCCCTCCGGTTGTTCCTTTCGTCTCATGGTATTACACATCTCACGACTCCCCCTCATACACCCGAGCATAATGGAATCTCGGAGAGAAAGCATCGGCATATCATGGAAATCGATTTAGCTCTTCTCTCCAAAGCCTCCATGCCGCTCACATATTGGTCCTTTTCTTTCGCTACAGCCGTTTATTTAATTAATCGGCTCCCGACCAAAACACTTGACCACAAATCCCCTTATCAACTCCTCGCCGAATTATACCAAGCTCCGCACCTTCGGTTGCCTTTGCTTCCCTTGGTTGCGTCCGTACTCACAACATAAACTCGATCCTCGATCCTCACCGTGTGTGTTTGTTGGTTATTCTCTAACGCAAAGGGTGTTCTTGTGTTTAAATCCACTAACGTCCCGAGTATGTTTAGTTATTTTCTGCGAAAGCACATTTCCCTTTCACCCTGACGTCGGAACATCTTTGTCATCTCCTCCTTCTGCACCGACATCTTCCCTTCTGTTATTTTACGGCAGCGACGAGGATTTTCCTGCAAACCCAGTTGTGCATCGGGCACCGGAGCTCTCTGTGTCAGCGCCACCAACCGTCGTTACTCCAACCGCGGCTACATCGGCCTCCCCTGTTGCGTCGGGTTATCATGATGTGCGCCAAGCTGAACAGTCCGTTACTTCTCCCGACAGCCCTCCACATTTCGAAGACAACATAACACGTCTTGATGAAGCTCCGACGGCACCTGACCAACCGATCCTTGGGAGAGGCCTACGCCGCAAGTTTCAGAATGTCCAGCTTCGAGATTTTGTCACCAATCACATGCAGTTTTCGAACTGCGGCATTGCTGGCTCCTCAGACAAAGGTACTCTCTGCCCTCTCGACGAGTACCTCTCCTATGCTAAAATTTCTCCTCCGCATATGGCTTTCCTGACCGCAGTTGGTACTGAGACGGAACCTCGTACGTACCACGAGACTGCTCAGGATCCTTGTTGGTGCGACGCAATGAACGACGAATTGTCTACACTCGAGAAGAATCATACATGGACTTTGGAACCGTTACCACCGACAAAGAAAGCCATAGGGTGCAAATGGATTTTTCGTATAAAATATAAGTCCGATGGTTCCATTGAACGATGGAAAGCACGGTTGGTTATACTCGGGAATAATCAGAAGGAAGTCATCGATTACGACAAGACATTTGCCTCAGTAGCCAAAATGGTTACGATAAGGATTTTTCTTGCGGTTGCTGCGGCACGCTCATGGGATGTTCATCAAATGGATATTCATAATGCATTTCTACACGGTGATCTTCATGATGAGGTTTTCATGAAACCACCGCCGGGTCTTACAACGCCATCCTCCCATCTTGTTTGTCACCTCCGAAAGTCTTTATACGGTCTTAAACAAGCACTGCGCTGCTGCTTTGCCAAGTTTGGTTCAGCTTTACGTAACTACGGCTTTGTTCAGTCACAATCGGACCATTCACTATTTGTATTCAACAAAGCGGGCGTTCGACTTCATGTTTTAATCTATGTCGATGATCTCCTCGTCACCGAAAACTCTTGCACCTCCGTCACTTTGTTCAAGAAGTATCTCAGCACATGTTTCTACATGAAGGATCTCGGTCATCTTAAGTATTTTTTGGGAATCGAGGTTACTCGTGGACCGTCGGGGATTTTATTATATCAAGAAAATATACTCTTGACATTCTCACGGAAACAGATCTTTTGGGTGCAAAGCCAGCATCTTTCCCGCTGTAACAAAATCATCGTCTTGAACTCTCCACTTCCGAGCCGCTCGCCGATCCAGAATCATGCCGCCGACTAGTCGGCCGCCTCATCTACTTGCTCGTGACACGACCGGATATTACTTACGCGGTTCACATCCTATCTCAGTTCATGCAAGAGCCGAAACTTGCACATTGGGAAGCTGCTCTTCGCGTCGTGCGGTATCTCAAACAACGATCTGGCCAAGGTATTTTGTTGCGGACTGACTCCGACCTCCGATTATATAGGTGGTGCGACTCTGACTGGGCTGGTTGCCCAACCTCCTGCAAGTCTCTTTCGGGCTGGCTCATTCATCTTGGTCAATCTCCGATTTCGTGGAAGTCGAAGAAACCACATACCGTTTTCCGTTCTTCCGCCGAGGCAGAATACCGCGCTATCGCCGTCGCATGTTCGGAACTCCTGTGGCTAAAGGGACTGCTCGAAACGCTAGGAGTTAATCATGCTGCCCCGATGGCGCTTCATTGCGATAGCAAATCCGCCATTCAAATCGCAGCTAATGATGTCTTCCACGAAAGGACTAAACACATCGAGATTGATTGTCATTTCCTCCGTCATCACATCTTTGCACGCCGTATCATCATACGACATATCCCGACTCACCTACAACTGGCTGATATCTTTACCAAAACGCTCAATAAGAAAGAATTCGACACGTTTTTAGCCAAATTGGACATACATGATATATATGCTCCAACTTGAAGGAGATAATGAGAATATATATTGTATATCCTGTATTAGGAAGTAGTTATTATACGCGATTGTATTTTTCTAATTTCTAACTAGGGTTAGTTTCTCTAATGCTGTATATAACTTTGTGTTTATGTTTAATGAAAGGTAAGCCACTTTATCAGAATTCTTCAACTCGGTTTGTGTCAAAAGGAAACAAGTTTTGCTAAATTAAAAAGGGGAAAAGGCAACTTGTCACGTTTTTTTAAAAAAAAAATTATATGCAATAACGAATAAGGGAAAATATGTGGTTAGTATTCGCTTGGTCAGTCCAAAATATCTAAATTGTTTTCCGACACGGCACTTTTCAACTTAATAAATTCCGATTGTCTCGACGTGGGTGGGAATGTTCAATTCTTCATCGATAATTTTAATATATTTTTTTTACAAATTATTATTAATATTTTATTTCTATGATTTTCTAGGTATTTACAATGTAAATCAATTAAACGTAAATTATATTTTTTTTGTCGTGTAAATTTAAAAGTATAGAATAAAAAGTTAACCTCGTAGATCTTCTGTTTTGGTGATTGTTAGCCAACATATTATTCAATTTAGAAAACATATAAAATCGAGATTACATTCATTTTGTTTTCGCGTGAACCCTATCGATATAATATATGATATACAATATACTTACACAACATAAATAAATCTAAAAATATTGTGCCATTGAATTCAAATTGATGAGGCAGTATAAATATTATGTATTACAAGGGTCTCTCAATTTTGTATTCACGATCAACCAAATTAATTAATCGAATTAATGTTAAATGTTCTATAGAGCACTTCATCCTCACAATTTCATCGTTGGAATTTATTAAATATAAAAAAATTAAATGTGAGAATAAATCTGATCATAGACTAAATTAATAAGAGAAATATCAAGAAAACATGTTATTGAATTTACCCAGAAAAAAGAAAAAATGTTATTGAAATAATCAAGGAAATGGGTTTTTTTTTGCGTGTAAAAATTTATCATATATAATATTACGATTCTCGATTGTCATTTTCAAGCAGCATCTTAAATGAATTTTCGGTTAGTTTATCATCATATGTGGTTTGGTATTAAGAATGATCAGAAAATTATTGACAGTAAACGTTGATTAACCTATCATAATTTTGGCCAGCACTACATAAGATCACAAATACATTTATATGCATATAAATATTTAAAAAGTTTGCATAAAAAATTCTCAAATTATATCAAATATTTGGTTTCATCAAGAGATTGCAGCATAGGAGACAAAAGGATAATACAAATAAATAAATTATCTGTCATTTTATTCTTTCTATAAAAAAAAAGGGAAAAGATTTGTCAGTCCCTCTCACTTTTTTTCATGTGCCCACCCACCAAGCTTATACATTATATTATATTTTACATGTTCACTCACTCTATTATCTCACACGGATTAAATCATGATTAGCGACTAAAACAAATTGAAGAACGTAAAAAGTATTTAGATTTTTTTTTTGTAAATCTAAGATATATGATACATCTCATTATTGAAAAGAAAAATCCCAAATGGATTTATCACTTAAAGACGTCAAAATATTTTTACGTCAAGCCAAATGTCGTTGTTAATGGAAAATATTAAGGATAATTTCATATAAATACTTGAACTTTTACAAAATTTTGAAATAAATACCTAAACTATAAAACTCTCAAATCAATACCTGAATTTTTTAAAATTTCTATAAAAATACCCTAATTTTTAAAAAACTTCCAAATACAACCAAATTTCATAAACGCCGTTTGATTTATAACGGAATCTCATCACTTCGTCGATTAACGCCGTCAACAAAAATTATTGTATTTGGAAGTTTTTTAAAAATTTGGATATTTATATGGAAGTTTTGAAAAATTCATGCATTGATTTGGGAGTTTTATAGTTCAAATATTTATTTGGTAATTTTGTAAAAGTTCAGGTATTTATATGCGATTAACATGAAATATTACTAATTAATGCTAATGCTCTTAAACTTAGTTCAGTTCCAAATCGACCCGACACATAAATCAACGGCTAAGAACGAACCTTTTGTCATTATTTATTTTTACAACATGTTACATGTAAAACCAGTAAAAAAAGTAAAGAGAAAAAAAAAAAGAAAACTCAAATTCAGCGTATATAATACAAAAGCTATAAACAAAGGCTGAAAGGCACGAGCAAGAAGAAAAAAGACAGAGCTTTATCCAACCCTAGCTTCACCTATCTCCCAAACCTATACACACACATATATATATATATATATATATATATACAGCTATATGGTGATGTATACATGTATACAAACACAAAGCAGACTCACCAAAGGAACTAGAAGTGGGAAACAAAAATTCGTAAATCATCGGAAAAAAAACTGATCTGATCAGATTCAGAAAAATCCATGAGATTAGAATCCAGGAAGAAAAAGGGTCACACCCTCTCATGGAAATCGATCGATCTCGAGAGAGCCGCGGGATTTGCGAGCAGGACAGGAGAGATTTCACCTGTTTCTTCGTTGTTCTTCGTCTTCTTCCCCTTCTGATCAAACCCTTTGAACACTCCTTTGCTCATCACTTCGTTCCTGATTCCCAGTGTTTTCCAGATTGAGCTCTTCGCCGCTTCATCTGGATCATCGATTCTCAACGTTTTTGGAACAAAGACAGATCCGTTTCTCCGTCCGGTCGTGTCGGCTGTATTGTCTGTTCTATCTCTTGAATGTTTGCCGAGCGTGGGAGAGTTCTGACCAGACGAGCTTGAACCCTTTTGGCTGGATGACGATGATGATTGAGGAGACAGCATTGGAATGCTCCAGTAAGGGTAAAACGGCATTGCAAAACCAGGAGGCGGGAAAAAACCCGGTGGAGGAATCGATGGATTCCACGTGTAAGGCCATGGAATGCTTGGGACGCAAGCAAAACCATTCATGTTACTGTTCTTCGCCATGTTAACTTCAGGGAATCCGCTGTTCTTCCGAGCTCTTGATTCGTCTGTTAAATAACCGTTAGGACAATCGTTTCTTGCCCCATTCGGAATCTTCTGGTCACCGAGCTTCAACACAGACGCCATGGATTCACAGATGGGAGCTTGTTGTTGAGATTCCAGTCCAAAACTCAGAACTCGACCGTTGGTTTTCAGACCAGGATGATGATGAGCGGAATCGATTCTTGCGGCCTGAAGAGCCTCGGAGATGGTGATGTGGCGGTAATGAGGAGAGGAGTTCTTGTTCTTGCGTCTCCCGGCCCCGACCGGAACGTTCCTCATGGTCCCGCCGGCGGTCCAGTACCTCTGACAAGCCTTGCAGAAATGGCGAGGCTGGTTGATGTTGTAGTTGTTGTAGTAGCAGAACTTGGTGTCCATGCTGTTGCATCTCGGACATGGCAGAATCTTGGTTGGCTTCTTCAAAGTTTTCGAGCTATCCTGATGATCATGCGAGTCGATGCTCTCGCCCTGATGATCCTTTGAATTCTCATCTTCATCTCCGGCTTTCGATTTGGAATCTTGCCAACTGTTTTGATGATCCTCCTCCTCCTCGTCGTTCTTCTTCTTCTTCTTCTCCGGAGATTCTTGCTCTGAAGATTCTGTGGACTCGTCCGTTGTAGTTCCCTGATTCAAGAATTAACCATTGAATATGATTTTTTTTTTCTAGAAATGAAATTGATTTACGTTTTCTGTAGATTTTTCTAAACCATAGTCTGAAGAAGGTTCTGGAGAAACTTGAAGATTCCTTTTTATTTAATATTATTAAATTATTTAATGTTAGAAAGAATCAGACAAGTGGTGAAAAAATAGAAATCTGGGGAAGAAATATACAGAGAGAACTTGCTTCACGAACACACTGCTGCTGCCATGGCTGCTAATTTTTTCCAAAAATATGTTTTTTTTTCTAAAAAATGTTTTTTTTTCTATCTAAAAATAAGGTTTTTTTCTAAAAAAATGTTTTTTTCTTCTAAAAAATGTTTTTTTCTTCTTATTAACGATAGACCAATCACAGACACGGTAAGAAATTTGCTTAGATTCGTTTGAGAGTGTACTGCAGCTCAAAAGATCACTCGAATCCAGAAAAAAAAAAAGAACACTAAAATGGTAAAAAAAAAAAAAAAAAAGATTCGAGACAGAGATCTTCAGTGACACAAACTTAATGCCGGTCAGAGAAAGTACAGATGTCTCTGAAACATCTGCAGTTTTCCCGGTTCATCACTTTTGCGCTTTTGAAGTGGCGGAAACAGAAAATGAAAATATTTTTATAAAAAAAAAGAGAATAATTAAAAGGACAAAAAAAAAAATTGAAACTTTTAAGCAACTCCTCCAATAAGCAGAAGAAGAAACCAGTCCAAGCAAGCATTTCATTTTCCGAAAATCAGGAAAAGAAAAAATTAGATTCGATCAGAATTTATGAACAAAAGCAACAACCCATTAACGATTTCGCAGTTTATTCAAACGGGTCGCAGTCGAAATCCCCAAAGAGAATCGATTTTTTCTAGTTACTGTTTCTCATCTCTCAGATTCGATTTCAACAAAAAAAAATTAAAAAAACCCTTTACGAATCTAATGAGAGCAGCAGAATTAAGTACCTCCTCCGCCGATTTCTCATCTTCGCCGTCTCCGCCGCGCTTCCCCTTCTCCTCCGCCGCCGGGAACGGGATCTCCATCCCGAAGAGCTTGATCCCCGGATCTTTACTTACCACCATCATTTCCTTCTTCTTTCCTCTTTTTTCTCGGCTACCAAACAGCTTCGACAAAATTCCCGCAAGTCCCCTGCCTTTTTTTTTTTTTGAGAGGGGTTTGGGATTTTTTTTTTGTTGGGTTTGGGGCGGGTGGGGTGAGTTTGGGTTTGGAATCGTTGGGTTCGGGATTTTGATCCGTTTAAAAGAAGGTGATTGCCACGTCAGCATCACCGCTTGATTCTCAGCCACAAGTTTATGTGGCCTCTGATATTTTCCCCTTTCCCTTTCCCTCTCGACCCGACAAAAGTATATCATCGGGTCGGGTCATTTATTCGCATATAATTCGCCTTTGATTCTGTAGCATATAATAATTTCACGTTCGGAATAATAATAATCGTTGCAAGATTTGGATTCTAAACTTTTATTATTCGATTTCATTAGAGAAAAACAGAATTCGGACGATTTAATTTTAGTTAGGCAATTTTTATTTTCTGGGATTTTGGAGGGTTGGGGATTCTATCTGTCAAGTATCAATATCAATTCGATTTATAATTATGGGACTAAAAGAGTCAATTCAATGAAAATGTTAAAAGATGCTTTCCAATTGGTACATGTCAGCATCACGGGGAACGCTACGGTGCAGCGCGTAGAGGATTGTTTCTTTCACGTGTCAGCTTCCTATTGGTTGAAATAAGGATTAAAAAAATTTATTCATTCGGGAAAGTGAAAAAAAGCTCTCGAATCACACTACCTACGTGTAGGCAAACATTTTCTTTTGTGGAAACGTGGCGTTTGAGTTTCAAACGCTAATGCAGTCAAACGCACCGCTTTATTTAAATGGCCATTAAAACAGTACAATCTGAACATGTAAATGTTATTTAATTACTTGTTTTATTTGTTAGTCAATTAGTTAGATTTAAGGGGGTTAACTTTATATTGATAGATCCATATTTTGGTAAATCGAACGTTTCTGAAAATTTTGATAAAAATTATTTTAAATCCCCTTAAATAGCAATTTAATAAAAACGGTATTTAAAATAAACGGGAACGGTTGTCATTGATCTGACATGTCACCGTATGATTAGCTGTTAGTTAAAAAAGGTTCTGACGTGTC
The DNA here is from genome assembly GCF_000463585.1 of Tarenaya hassleriana. NCBI lineage: Eukaryota > Viridiplantae > Streptophyta > Magnoliopsida > Brassicales > Cleomaceae > Tarenaya > Tarenaya hassleriana. The sequence goes on along the minus strand of NW_010966092.1, from coordinate 805,997 downwards.
TGCCACATCGTACAACAAATAACCACCTCTTCCTGAGATCGGATACTTGGGATCAAAACCAAACTCTTCCTTTTGCCACGTCGGATTCGTGTGGGACCCACACTCTCCGACTGACCGGAACAATCTTAATCGTACACGTGGCAATCCAAAAATATTAATTGAAATTCGGCACTAACGTAAAAAAAATGTTGTTAATGTATTGTATGGACGTTATATTCTTGTATTAAAAAAATAACATTTTTGTTCATTCAAAATTCGTTTTAAATTGTTCGTCCATCCAAATTATTTTTAATGTTACAAAATTGCAGCAAGATATCCTACTTACTCTGCAACTTTAAATGTTACATCAATCATTAGCAAAATGTGGAATATTCAATTTAAATAAGGTAGTCAGACCATTTAATATTTTTAAAATATTTAATGTGAAATAGCTGAAGCATTTTCCGAAATTTATCTGAAACATTTTAAAAATATCTTACTAAACTCTGATCACGTATATCTAAAAACCGAAACTAACGACATTTTAAAGGAATTTAACAATTTCATTCACAAAATTATCATTTTTACTTTATTTGTGTATGTGTGTGTGTTGAGATTATAGTAAGTAGGATTTCTTTTGTGAATAAGATAAGACAGATTTGCTCACGGAATGCGAACAAGTGTCCTCGGATGTTACAAAACCGCTTCTAATTTCCATTACTATATATATATATAGTACACATAATGGCGAGATTATATGTAAATAATCTTTTGGCAAAAAAAAAAAATCCATGAAGGGTAAAATGGACAGGTAAAAAGACCTCAATTATATATAAACTATATATATTACGATTGGTCCAATTTAAGTATATTTCAGTATAACTTCAAATATTTTTACCATATAAATGGATATTTTTTTTTGATATATTGGGAAACTTCCGTGACTACCTACCCTTACAAATGGAGACGAACTGGCCACCACCCGCGCCTAACAGTTTCCATGGACCTCAGTTCGCCGGACCTGGCCATAGGTAGGGATGTCAATTAAGTCCAGAGCCCGAAACCCGGCCCGAGCCCGCCCGAAAATTATAAGGACATGGGCCTTAAAAATGTAGGCTCATTAAACTTCGGGCTTTCGGGCCTCGGGCCAAATGGGCTACGGGCCG
>NW_010966092.1:791014-804595 GCF_000463585.1 Tarenaya hassleriana | reverse complement strand
TATTATTATTATTATTATTATTATTATTATTATTATTATTATTATTATTATTATTATTATTATTATTATTATTATTATTATTATTATTATTATTATTATTATTATTATTATTATTATTATTATTATTATTATTATCGTAAAAAAAATATTTTTATTTAAGAAAAAGCCCGAAGCCCGGCCCGAACTCGCCCGAAACCCTGTAGGGCCGGGCTCCGGGCCATCGATCCTGGACTCGAAAAATAAATGGGCGGGCCGGCCCGGCCTGAAAAATTCTAGGCCCGAATTGAACCCGGCCCGACCCGCCCATTTTACACCCCTAGCCATAGGGATGTCAAAATGGGTCGGGTTATACGGGTCGACTCAACCCGACCCACTTATAAACCCAAATGGGTTAGCCCATTTGGTTAATTTTTTAAAATGGGTTAAATGGGTTTTGGCCCATTAAACCCATGGGTTAAATGGTTAACCTATTAAATTCATCATTATATATTTAGTTAAAATTAAACTCATCTTTTAACTAATTAAAATTGTTATATTTAGATATATAAAAATTAACATATATAGATATTTATATATATATACGAATTAAATCGAAATATTTGGTATCGTTTTCGAATCAAATCGTACCGAAAAATTATGTTTTGTTTTCGCATCAAATCGTGCCGAAAAATTTGAATCATATAAAAACTCGATACCGTTCTGAATCGAACAAAAAAAAATTGGTTTTATTTCCGAATCGAATCATATCGAAAAACTCGGTGTCATTTCTGAATTGAATTATGCCGGAAAATTCGAACCGTATAAAAAAATTCGGTACCGTTCCGAATCGAATCGTACCGAAAAACTGGATATCGTTTCCGAATCGAATCGTGTCGGAAAATTCGAATCGTATAAAAAACTCGGTACCGTTCCGAATCGAATCGTACCAAAAAACACGGTGTCGTTTCCGAATCGAATCTTGCCGAAAAATTCGAATCATATAAAAAACTCGGTACCGTTCCGAATCGAATCGTATCAAAAAACTCGGTGTCGTTTTCGCATCGAATTGTGCCAAAAAATTCAAATCGTATAAAAAAAACTCGGTACTATTCCGAATCGAATCGTACCGAAAATTCGTATCATACCGAAAAACTCGAACCATTTATGAATCGAATCATATTGAAAAAATCGGTGTCGTTTTTGAACCGACCCGTTCAAAAAATCTAAACGACAATATTTTGAAAACATCGAATCGAATTTAAAAAATAAAAAAATCTTATTTTTTTTTAAAGAAATATATAATTTTGCTTATAAACTATCGAATATAATATAATATCCAGTTATATATATATTTTTATTGAATGGATAAACCAAATCGAATATTAAAATGATAATTTCTAGGTTATATGAATATACATATTAATAGTTATATGTATATAAGTAATTTGTGAATATAAAAATGGATTTATATGGTTTATACAGGTTTAATGGGTCGACCCAACTCATCTACTATTATTAACGGATCGACCCAACCCAACCCGTTTATCCTTCGAATCCAAATGGATTGGACCCAAATGGGTTGGGCCAACTCAATTGACATCCCTACCTGGCCACCAGACGCGCCTAACGCTCGGGCCGTAGTTGGGCTTAGGCGCCTGCGGGTCAAACCCCAAACCCACGCGCACGAGCCTGCAATACACGTGTAGGAGGTAAATCAGCCTATTATGATAGGCTTACAGGCGAACAGGTCAGAGGAAGGAAGACGGCAGGATTCGAACCCCCATATAAATGGATATTCATTTCAAATGAGCTTTTTTTGGACAAAAATGTGTGTATCTTGTAGCTCCATCGTTTCTAATTTGTAACACAGTAACAGTATACCGTTTAATTTTTTATATGATTTAAACATACACATATGATGTATAATAACATACGTTACAATATAGTAGTATGGTGAAATAAAAAGTACCCAACACCAACTTTTCCATCTTTCGGTGTGAAAAAGGTCAAAATGACAACATATTAATTTAATGAAAAGGCATAATCTAATCAATAAATTATCTTTTGGTTTTAAAAATAACAACACTTCTAATTCAGCTTTTAAAATAATAAAAGAAAAATAAACAATCCAAAATATAGAATTCTATCGACGTTAAATACAGCCATGTGGGAGCAGCTCAGCGAGTTAAGAAACCATTAATAACCCCTCTCTCTCTCTCTCTCTCTCTCTATAATTTTTGGACCGATAAAGACTAATTATAGTATTATAATAATGAATATGAAGTATTTCATTTCATCGATGCAATTATTATTTTTTTTATTCCATCATTTTAAGTTGACAAAGGATTCCAACCCCACCATTTTATGCTATATCCTACCATGATGTATGTATGAATATGATCATCATGCATGTATGTATGTATGTCTAACATGCGCAATGCGTATCTATGTTTCACTAAGCCCATAAGAAGGATATGATGATGACCCAATAGAGGCCCAATAAAGGCCTGTTAAAAGCCTTGGACGTTCCGTTGATCTACCCGTTAAAAGCACAATGTGAAGTGCATGGCCCAAAAGTTTATCTTTTACGTTGAATTCGAGAAAAGCTAAGATATAAAAGGGAATAACCTAGATAATGACATTATGTAAAATATATATATATATATATATATATATATATATAATATGTTTATAACCATGTAAAAGGTAACAGCAAAAAAGGAAAAAAATCTGTGCAAAAATCTGATTAGGCATATTAAAATTCAATTTTTCACAGACATAAATTTCATGAAAAAATACGTATAAATATTTTGGCAGAAACAACTCATACAGATTGTTTTAAATAATGCAGAAATAAAGTTGTTTTGTAGAGTAGAGGTAACAAAGACAGAAAATTTTCAATGTGATGATGTTCCAATATCGCACTTTGTCTTCCATTAGCATACTTGGGATTCAGATCAGTGCATCATACAAAGTGGCCATTCTTGGAGTTGTTGGAGGGATAGGACAACCTCTGTCACTTCTCATCAAGATGTCCCCTTTAGTCTCTGACCTTTGCCTTTACAATGTAGCCAATGTTAAGTGAGTTGCTACTGATTTGAGTCATTGTAACACACCTTCTCGTGTTTTGGATTTCACCGGAGCTATTGAGTCGGCAAACTGTTTGAAAGATGTGGATGTGGTCACCATCTGTGGGTTGATATCTGCATATTTGTGGAGCTTCGTCTGTGAGTATTAAGCTCAGGAAGAACTTCAGTTTCAATCAGAAGGTTCCACGTTAGTGGAAGACGACGTCGCTTTTGAAGGAATTGTTGTTTAATGGACCCAAGGGCATGCTGGTAATTTCGAAGTTGGGTTTGTTGGAGACTTTATTAAAAGTCTGAGACGAAGGACACCATTAAAGAAGAGCTCATTTTTTCTGATTCTTGTAACCCAGATACTGAGAGAGATCTTGGTGAAATTCTCCTGTTCGTGTTGTTCCCAGCCACAATCAATAAACTACCCAGACCTTACCGAGACGTAGGATCAAGCACAACGCTTGAATCCGAACTCGTAATCTCTTGTCTCTCTGTTTCGATTTCTTGCTTTTGGTTTTCGGTTGCGTTTCTTGTTCTTTGTTTTGCAGGTGATTCGGAAGCTCAGGGTGTAACAGGTGGTATCAGAGCCTGGCTGTGGCTTTGGAGGTTCCGATCCAGGGAGATTTGGAGTTGAATCTGATTTGCAGAAAAAGGCATGGCGATTCCGATACAGAAATTAGATGTTGAGAAGTTTGATGGAAAGGGAGATTTTGTACTCTGGAAAGAAAAGATTATGATTGGGCTTGAAATAATGGGATTATCTGAAACTCTAACAGATGATCCGAAAGATTGGAAGGTTGAGGAAGATTCTGGGGAAAGGTTAGGACAAACTCAAGAAGAGTTTATGGCTACACCACAGGCGTCAGTAATTTCAGGTACAATGACATCTGAAATCACTGATCAAAAGGAAAAGAGTTCGGAGAGATCTGCAGAAAAGGAAGAACGAATTAGAAGTATGAAAGAAAGAGCCGATAAAAGCAGGAGAACCAGAAATTTGATTGTTCTTTGCTTGGCAGATCAAATTCTCAGAAAGGTAATTCAGGAGAAAACGGCATTTGGTCTCTGGAATCTGTTGGAGAAACAATTTCTCGAACAATCTCTACCGAATCGTATGTACTTGATGCAGCGATTGTCAGGATTCAAGATGGAAGAATCTAAATCCATCGAAGAGAATCTAGATATGTTTCAACGTATGTTATCCGACCTTCAGAACTTGCAGGTTAAGGTAGAAGAAGAATATCAAGCTGTCTACCTTTTGAATTCGCTGCCTCCTCCTTATGAACAACTAAGAGAGGTTCTAAAGTACTCAAGATCGTCCATAACACCAGAGGAAGTGAAAGCAGCAGCAAGGTCTAAGGAACTCGAATTATTGGCTCAGAAGAAGATAAACAGAAATCATACTGAAGGTTTGTCTATACGGGGAAGGCCAGAGAAACGAGAAAACGGTGGATACAAGAAAACACAGGTCAAGATCGAAATCAAGACCTAAAGGAGATTGTTGGTATTGCGGGAAGAAAGGGCATTTCCGAAAAGACTGTCACTCGAGGAAAAGGGACATGAATCAATCATCTGAAGGGAAGGTTGAAGCTGGTGTTGTCAAGCAGGAGACACTTACACATCAGACTTCAAACTTTGATATCACAGAGGTTTTGTCGATATCAGAAAGAAATGTGAAGGAGGAATGGATTCTCGACTCGGGGTGCACGTTCCATATGACCCCGAGAATAGACTGGTTCACAACTTTTGAACCAAGAGGATTCGGCCTGGTAATGATGGGAAACAACGCTACTTGCCAAATTAAAGGAGTTGGATCAGTGAGGATACAAACACATGATGGTTCAACTATTCTACTGACAGAAGTGAGATACATTCCAGAATTGAGAAGAAACCTGATTTCCATGGGATCACTCGAAAAACAAGGGTGTTGGTATAAGTCTCAAGAAGGACAAATGAAAGTAATAAAAGGTTGCAGAGTTGTGATGAAGGCGAAGTTGGATCGAGGACTATATGTGTTGGAAGGAAAGACAACAACTGCAGAAACTCATGTCATGAAGGATACAGATTACAGTACTTCTTTGTGGCATAGCAGATTAGCTCACATGAGCCAAAAAGGACTCGATTTGCTGGTTAAGAAGGGAGCCATTCCACAGAAGGAAATGTCTTCCTTCGAATTCTGTGAAAACTGCATTTTCGGAAAATCTCATCGACTTGTGTTCGGGTCTGCGAAACACACTTCAAAGACTGTGTTAGAGTATGTACATTCAGACTTGTGGGGTTCCCCAAACACCCCAAGCTCAATGTCAGGATGCCAATACTTCATTTCCTTTATAGATGATTATTCAAGAAAAGTCTGGTTGTACTTCCTGAAATCCAAGTCTGAGGCCTTCGACAAATTCTGCTGTTGGAAAAATCTGGTGGAAAAACAATCTGGGAAGAAAGTAAAGACGCTTAGAACTGATAACGGGCTTGAGTTCTGTAACCACAGATTTGATAATTTCTGCAGGGAAAATGGCATTCAAAGACACAAAATATGTACGTACACCCCGCAACAGAACGGAGTTGCGGAAAGAATGAACCGGACTATCATGGAGAAAGTGCGTTGTTGGCTGGCAGAAACTGGTCTACCCCAGAAATTTTGGGCAGAAACAGCTTCTACCTGCGCATATATAGTAAACAGATCCCCATCAAGCGCCCTGAACTTCGAGGTTCCAGAAAAAGTATGGTCTGGAGCGATGCCAAGTTATACACACCTGAGGAGGTTTGGCAGCGTCGCATACATACATGCAGATCAGGGGAAAACATTACCAAGGGCCAAGAAAGGAATTTTCCTTGGATACCCAGAAGGAGTGAAAGGATACAAAATCTGGGTATTGGAAGAAAATAAGTGTGTTGTGAGCAGAGATGTCAAATTTAATGAGCTCCAAGTCTATAAGGATCTGGAAATAAGTACAGAGAAATCTAGAAATGAAGTTCAAAGAACAGAAGATCCCTCAATGGGAAGTCTACCACTTATACCCTATCAGGACATAAGGCCCCCGAATTTGGATCAAGGTGGAGTTATTGACATGGAAAACTTACAGAAGAAAATAACAGATCATGACAGTGACTCAGATAAGGAAGTTGTATCAGACTCAGAAACCAAGATTGAGGGCCAGAAAATGAAGAAGAAAGAGAACTTAACAGAGTATGTGTTAGCCAGGGATAGAGCTCGCCGTAATATCAAACCACCATCAAGATATGACGAAACAGACGTAGTAGCATTTGCTCTCATGACTGCAGATGAGATAGAGCTGGAAGAACCAAAAACATTTGAAGAAGCTAAGAGGAGAAAAGACTGGAAACAGTGGGAGATAGCAATGCAGGAAGAAATGTTGTCCTTGAAGCACAACATGACCTGGAAATTAACTCCTAAACCTGAGAACAAGCGAGTGATTGGGTGTAAATGGGTTCTGAAAAAGAAGCCAGGAATTCCAGGGGTTGAAAAACCACGTTACAAAGCGAGATTGGTAGCTAAAGGTTTTTCCCAAGTGGAAGGAGTTGACTACAATGAGATCTTCTCTCCAGTAGTAAAACATGTCTCCATCCGAGTGTTGCTTTCTGTAGTAGCTCACCTAGATCTCGAGCTGGAACAAATGGACGTTAAAACAGCCTTTCTGCACGGAAACCTGGAAGAACAGATATACATGTATCAGCCTGAAGGTTTCGAAGAAAGAGGGAATGAAGAATTGGTCTGTCATCTGCAAAAATCACTGTATGGTCTGAAGCAGTCCCCGAGACAATGGAATCAACGTTTTGACGATTTTATGCAGAAGAGTGGATACACAAGAAGCAGATATGACCCCTGCGTGTACACCAGAAAATTGGAAGATCAAAGCTATATATATTTGCTCCTATATGTTGATGACATGTTAATAGCTGCCAAGAAGTTGTCCGATATACAGAAATTGAAGAAGCTACTTGGGTCTGAGTTCGACATGAAGGATCTCGGAGCTGCTAAACGGATCTTGGGGATGGATATCATCAGAGATAGAAAGAAGGGAAAGCTACATTTGTCTCAACAGATCTATCTTGAAAAGGTGTTGTCCACTTTTGCTATGAGTGAAGCAAAACCTGTAAAAACTCCTTTAGGAGCTCACTTCAAACTTGTCGCAGCCAAGAATGAAGATGAAAGCTGCTCTAAAATCAGAGAAGAGATTCCGTATTCAAACGCGGTAGGAAGCATCATGTATGCGATGATAGGGACTAGGCCTGACCTCGCTTATCCTGTTGGTGTAGTTAGCCGGTTCATGAGTAATCCTAGTAAGGATCATTGGGAGGCTGTCAAATGGATTTTGAGATACATCAGGGGTAGTCAGACGAAAGCGCTCTGTTATGAGGGAAGATCAGATCTGAGTGTTAAAGGTTTCTGCGATTCGGATTATGCAGCGGACCTAGATAAACGTCGTTCGATTTCTGGCTATGTTTTTCAGGTAGGTGGTAATGTTGTCAGCTGGAAGTCTTGTCTTCAACATGTCGTGGCTCTCTCAACCACGGAAGCGGAATACATAGCTCTGACAGAGGCAATAAAAGAAGGTTTGTGGTTAAAAGGTTTAGTAGAAGAACTCGGTTTTGAGCAGAAATCAGTGGAAGTGTTTTGTGATTCTCAGAGTGCGATCAGTCTTTCGAAGAACAGTGTACACCATGAAAGGACGAAGCATATTGACATCCGACTACATTTTATCAGAGACATTATTTCTGAAGGTTTGGTGAATGTTCTGAAAATCCACACCGATGAGAACCCTGCAGATGCACTCACGAAAACAATTCCCGTCAGCAAACTCGACAAACTGTTGAGATTGCTGAGATTGACCGGTGATTGAAAAATGGTCATGAAGGTCTGGGTAATGGACTGTTAAGTGGCTGAGTAATAAGCAGATAAGGTGGAGATTTGTGGGTTGATATCTGCATATTTGTGGAGCTTCGTCTGTGAGTATTAAGCTCAGGAAGAACTTCAGTTTCAATCAGAAGGTTCCACGTTAGTGGAAGACGACGTCGCTTTTGAAGGAATTGTTGTTTAATGGACCCAAGGGCATGCTGGTAATTTCGAAGTTGGGTTTGTTGGAGACTTTATTAAAAGTCTGAGACGAAGGACACCATTAAAGAAGAGCTCATTTTTTCTGATTCTTGTAACCCAGATACTGAGAGAGATCTCGGTGAAATTCTCCTGTTCGTGTTGTTCCCAACCACAATCAATAAACTACCCAGACCTTACCGAGACGTAGGATCAAGCACAACGCTTGAATCCGAACTCGTAATCTCTTGTCTCTCTGTTTCGATTTCTTGCTTTTGGTTTTCGATTGCGTTTCTTGTTCTTTGTTTTGCAGGTGATTCGGAAGCTCAGGGTGTAACACCATCCTTACTGTTGTACCAAGAAAATCCGGTATGACCCGCGATGATCTCTTCAACATCATTGCTAATATTGTCAAGATCCCTTGGTTGAGGATGTTGCTGATAACTGTCCTAATGCCTTTATCCACGTGATCAACAACCCGGTTAACTCCGCCGTACTAATCGCCACTGAAGTTTTGAAACAAAAAGGTGCATATGATCTCAAGAAACCACATGCACTGGATGTTGTGAGGGCAAACACTTTTGTTGCTCAGAAAAAGAACCTTAAACTCATAGATGTTGGCGTACATGTCATCTGTGGCCATGACAGGATTATCGTTTTGCCCTTTTTCTCAAAAACCAATTAAACTCTCTGTGAACTTCACCGACAAAGAAATGGAAGAGTTGACTATTAGGATTCAGAACCCTGGAACTGAAGTGGTGGAAACAAAGACAGGGACAAGATTAGCTACCTTGTCAATGGCGTATGCTGCAGCTAGATTTATTGAGCCATCGCTCTAGGCTCTGGATGGAGACAGAGATGTATACGAATGCTCGTTTGTGGAGTCGAATCTGACTGGACTTTCGTTCTTTGTGTCACGGGTCAAGTTCGGGAAGAATGAACACTACAAGAAAATCTTTAAATTGCGTCAGACTTTGTGCCAGAATACGACAGATTTGCGACGGAATACGAAAAAAAAATTTGAAGTCGCAAAATCCCTTGCAAATGTGTGACAGAATCGTATCCATCGTAAAAACAAACCTTATATGCGACGGAAAGTCTGTCGCATTTATTAATTTTATTTAATTTTGCGACAGATGTGCGACAGAGATATATGTCGCAACTTCTTGCGACAGATTTGCGACAGATATTTCTGTTCCAACCGTCATTTTCGCTGAAAAATTTCAAATTTTCGCGGTTTTTATTTCGATTTTTTTGCCTTTGTGACGAATTTGCGACGAACATATCCGGCACAACACTTAATAAAAGTCGTGACTTCGTCTTTCTCCTCCAGACTTTGAAATTTCAACCAAAAATCAAAATCTGTCAAAATTTTTGTCCACAATCGTTTTTCTTCAAAATTTGTTAAGGTATGTGTGTATATATGTGAATTTGTATGCGTATATATGTAAATATATGAATATATATATGTATATATGTGAATATATATGTATATATGTGTGAATATGTATGTGTATGTGTATGTGTGTGTTGTGTATATATGTGAATGTAAATGTGTGTATGTGCATGTGTGTATGCATGTATGTGAATATGTGTATGTGTGTAAGTGAATGTGTATGTGTTTATGTATGTGTGTGTATGTGTGTTGTGTATGTATATGAATGTGAATGTGAATATGTATGTGTGTTTATGTATTTGAATGTGTATATGTGTATGTGAATGTGTATATGTGAATGTGTATGTGTGTTTATGCATATATATATATATGTGTGTGTGAATATGTATGAATGTGTGTAATGTATATGTGTAAGTGTATATATATGTATATGTAAATTTATATGTGTATATATATGGGTATGAATGTGTGTATGTGTATGTAAATGTAAATGTATATGTATGTGTATGTGTATGAATATGTGTGTATATATATGTATATGTATAATATATGTATATGTAGATATATATATATATATATATATATGCATATGTATAATATATTTTTTATATTTTTTTTAAATTAAAAAAATATAAAAGCGATAGAATAATCTGTCGCAAATCTGTCGCACAACTCTGTCGCAAAATTGCGACAGATTGGCGACTCACAAATTTTTGCGACAACGATATATGGGCAGAAACAATTCTGTCGCAAATTTTTAATTGCGACAGATTTGTTTTGTATTAGCGATAGATTTTTCTGTCGCAAATTCATGTTTTTCTTGTAGTGGAAGTCTAGGCTCTGATCGAATCCAACCTCTAGAAACTGACGAAATATGAGTTGAAGGCACTAGAAACTCTTAAACCGGAACTGAAGGCCATCATCGAGAAGGATATCACATTCGTTAACAAGCCAGCAGTGCCAATTAACTCAAATGGATATGCCATCCGAGAGAGAAGGTAGATTCAGGAGTGAGAAATTAGAGACAGTTTCAAGATTTTGGAACATGACAGAATTTTCGGTATTTCGGTTTCGACTTTTGAATCAAATTATCTTCTAGACACTTCTAAGTAGACTGAAAAAACTTATGAGGATTGTCATATTTTCACCATTAGTCGTTGCATAAGCATTGCCCTGCTCTCAAGTGATGGAATCGGGAGCGATCTCTAAGGATCACGACCCAACCATAAACGTGAGACGATCTTAGAAAAGGTATGGTAATCGAGATCATATAATAGTGTGTTGGCTCAACTCAGATACCCGAGACTTTTGGGTTCTCCAATACAGACATTTTGGATCTCACGATAAATTATATGATATTGGATCTATTTCGATCGGGTACCCGACTTTTGGGTATCCTGGATAATCTTTAGATATCCGCATATATACAAGCCCAAGATTTAAATGCAAAATTTCAATTTTTTTCCCTCCAAATACTATCGTGCACATGTACTAACTACTGAGGTTTAATTTGGATCGAATACCCAAGATTATTTAGTCATTGGAGTCCGAAACCTAAGTTTCAAAGTCAAGTGTCTAGAGATTTCAATTCAAAATTTTAGGTTTATATCTAACTCGTTTTAAATGCACAGTAACAAAAATATCATTGTTACTGTGCATTTAGTATCCAACCTAATTATCGGAATTCGAAATCGATCTTTGGGTCAGATTTTTCTTATACCAAATCCAATCTTATCGAGTATAGAATTTTGGACAACTGGCTCTCACATGCTAGTATCATATTCATTTCGAGAAAATATCAGAGCTATCATATGTGTATATATATATATATATATATATATAATAGTGTAAAACAAGATGACAACTTTGAGTTTCTTTTGGTCATAAAAGCTCTAAAATTTTCGTCTCCGGTCTCGGGAAAGCGAAAACCATTGGAATGGTTAAGCAGATCGAGATATGGTGAAAACTCACCTAAAAATTTAAAATATACCCAATTTCTATAGTTTTTGGAAATACAATAAAGGGTAGGGTGTCAAAATGACCGAGCCGGACCGGTCCAACCCGATCCTAACACAAGCCCGAATATTTACGGGTCCGATCGGGTCGGCCTAAAACATGAGCGGACCTTAAATTTTCGGCCCGAATTCTGACCGTATGGACTTTTTTTTGGATTCAAATCACGCTTTTGATTTTAAAGTTTAAAAAATACAAAAAAATAATAAAACTAATTAAGGTAATTAAAGTATAAAAATTTAATATATTTCGCATAATAAAAGAAAAAATTGGATAAAAAAGATATATATATTGATTTAATATAAACTAAAATTTAAATTCTTTAATTTAATATGATTATAAATTTTTTAAATTATTAAATTATTAAAATTTTCAATTGAAATAATTATTTTTGACTAATGGTATTGTGATTTTGATTATATCATTTGTGAAAATATTACATTCTAAATTATTTAGTATTAGACAAGTATTTAATTTTTTTACAATTCTCTATACTATAATATTCTTTATATTTTTTTATATGTAAATATATTTTATCTATATTTAAATATATTAACAAAAAAAGTTTCCCTCATTGGAAATACAATGATGTAAGAAATTTAAGATACTTTCCATAGTACCCTTGATTTCAATTCAACAAAATTCAAGTTGACAACTCTCTATTAGAAGGAATCTTGTAATATAACTTGATTGAAACCTGTTTTGTCTCTATATATGGATCTACTCCTTCATGCTTTAACCGTATGTAACAAATACCAGATATTATTTCCATTATTTCTAATTGTAAACTCAACCGTCTGCAAACAATAGCTTCTCTCTAATAATGTATCGGACAAATATTTTTTTAAAAGATAAGCAGCTTTGTAATCATTTCACCAAAATAAGAAGAAAAAAAAAGAGTCCAGGTACCAAACAACACCACGTAACGTCTTCCGTTATCGTTAAAGCTGAGCAAAGGCGTTTGTTGTTTTTTTCACATACCCGTCCCAGCTTCCCTTTTAACGGACGTTAGAACCTGCCTCGAACCTCATCCCACATATATATATATACACATATATATTAGTTTTCTTTTATTTTATTCTTTACACACGCGTTCTGGAAATATATCTTGGACTACGACCATCTGATTTTTCAGGCCGAACACAAAATAAGACGACACCTTTGAAGGAGTTACGTCTCAGACGCGTTCCAGTGGTCGAAAAGTTTTATCTTTTCTCGGAATAATTTCCCGGTAATCCCTTTGCCTGATATCAATCCGTTTTCTGCGTGATTGGAATTTGATTTTCAGAGTTAGGGTTTTGTTCTTTGCGGTCCGATCGTCTGGTGGGGTAATTTCCTCTGGTTCCGTTTTGTGTTTGGTGGGTTGTGAACTTGTGATGGGTTTACTGAAATCTAGGATGTTTTCTGCGTGAATGGAATTTGATTTTCAGAGGGTTAGGGTTTTGTTCTTGGCGGTCCGATCGTCTGGTGGGATAATTTCCTCTGGTTCCGTTTTGTGTTTGGTGGGTTGTGAACTTGTGATGGGTTTCTGAAAGCTAGGATGTTTTCGGTTATGTTTTTTTTTTCTTAGAAAATTAAAGAAATTTGAAAATCTCAGTCATGAAACCCATTTTACTCACACTATACTTCTTAAGAGATTTTCTCGGAATTGTTCCGTTTGAGGGGAGGGAAATTTCGCCTGGGGAGAAGAAGTTACTTGTTTAATCTCACTAATGTTGTTTGGTTCCCGGGAAAACAAGTATAAATGGTAATCGCCGCGGCAAAATCTCATTCTGGTGTCTCTCGGGGAAAAGTATGAGATTTTTCTGTAAAATTTCATGTTCATGGAATTGGAATGTTTATCCGGATGTGTAAAATATCTTCCCTGAATGTCCTGCTTAGGTGTTTCCTTGCTTAGGAGCCCCATTCCTTCTATTTGATTCGCCTTCGATTCTCATAATCCATACCACGAATTACAGGTCAAAGTTTTTAACTTTCTGCATTGGATCTAAGCGTGAGATGGCTGTTCATCTGAGTTCATGTACTGCTCGCCTCATGTCATCCGGCAACTTAAATGCTGAAAGAGT
>NW_010966092.1:786669-790927 GCF_000463585.1 Tarenaya hassleriana | reverse complement strand
AAAGAGTGTCAGAATCAGAATCCTCAGACCCTTTTGGAGAATGCCCCAGACAACAAGCCGTCGACCTGTCAGAATCGATGGATGGAACCATCAAAGCAAGAGAACGTGATGCTGATGATGCTGCTGAGGAAGAGGAGCCACTTATCCACTCTGTTGAGTGTCGTATATGCCAAGAGGAGGACTCTGTCAAGAATCTAGAAGTCCCCTGTGCCTGCAATGGCAGTTTGAAGGTAATTTTGAAAAATGACTTTTAAAAGTTTTAAAATTTTTCGAAGATCTCGTTGTTCTTTGTAATGATCGGTTACCCGTTTGAAGTTTCTCGTGGATTTGATTTCCCCCAGTTCGCCCATCGGAAGTGTGTTCAGCGTTGGTGTAATGCGAAGGGCGATACCACCTGTGAAATATGCCATCAGGTGCTCAGCCATTGATTTCCGTGTTTGTGTTTCCATCAAAATTTATGATCCATCTTTACTGAATGATTCACTATTGGTAAATATATTTCACTCTTGGACGAAGAAATGATCGGCTAAAAACCCAGTTTTGTTCTTGATAGTTGCAATGTTATGCCATGCACATACAAATATCGAGTAGTTGCATAACAACTCATGCTTCTGAGTATATGTTTGCTTATGTATGCTTATAGTCGGTCGTTCATTTGGTTATGATCTTGGATTCTTATATTTGTTACCCGTATTCTTGTCAGAATTTAAAATTTGACCTTTCTAAATTTCATATTGTTTTCCCTCTGATTGCACAGCCTTACCGACCTGGTTATACAGCTCCCCCTCCTCCCTCTGATGATACCGTAATCGACATTGGGTAAGATTTCTCAATCTGTATGTATGTCCCAAATATCTTCATATAATATGCATGAATATTCTTATCATGACAAAAAGATTTCACAAAAAAAAAAAAAAATCTCTCCTGATATCGATTGCATCTATGTTTTCTTAACCTGGATTCTGGTGTGGTTAGATAATAATTTCCCAACGATGTTTTATTCTCGTTTGCTGTTGAAATGTGTCGTGCAGTGACGATTGGCACAATGGTGCAACCTTTGAATTGAACGAACAGCGTCTTTTGGCAATGATGGCTGCAGAACGACATTTCCTCGACACAGACTATGATGAATATTCCGACTCTAATTCCAGTGGATCCGCTTTTTGTCGGTCTGCTGCTCTCATTGTAAGCCATAGCTTCTCGTGGCACGTTTAAAAGGTTTGAAAATTCGTTTACGTATAAAAATGACAACGAAACGAAAAAAGGCAATGCAGCCGGTTTTGCTGTGGAATTATATCTAAGGTTTTCTTTCTTTGAGCATAAAATGTACAGTCTATGGAACCAATGTTAATGCCATTGTTAATCTTCTTGATGTTGCAGCTAATGGCACTTTTACTGTTACGACATGCTCTGAACCTCACAACCAACTCGGACGAAGAAGATGATGATCCAACTACCTTCTTCTCTGTATGTTACGTTATATATGCGCATATACATATATGTAATCGAACATTTATCGTTATTTTCAGCATTAGTATTGTTGATTTCCTTTTTCGTTTCATTGGGGCTTTTTTTTTTAACATTACCAGCTTTTCCTGCTTCGGGCTATGGCTTTTCTCCTCCCCTGTTACATCATGGCTTGGGCCATCAATGTCCTGAAACGATGGAGGCATAGACAGGTAATCTCTTCTGTGATCAGATGGATTCTCATCTTATCCAACATGTTCCCGTGCAAAGTTTGCGATGAATTCTTCGCCGACATCTGCAAGAACGATGTCCCAAGGATGTCGTATCGTCCAAACTCTTAAAATATATCAACTTTGCATCGATACAACCCTTGGTTTTCGTGAGATCAGGAAGCAGCGGCAATGGTGGCGGCGGAAGTGGCATTCGTGTTGCACGGAGGGCAAGGTGGCCGGGAACTGCATTTCACGGTGGCAGCCGAAACCGTATCCAACCACCCCCGGCTAGAGCCATCCTCACAGGGATCCGACCAGACTTGTCTATAGAGTGGGTGTCCTCTTGCACAGAATGCTGTCTGAAAGCTCGAGAATTTATCTCCTCTGTGTCTGTGTCTATGTTGGATGCTTCAAACGAGATGGATGGTATGTCAGATCGTTCGCTTCTCCTTCTTCTTCTTTTTTCCCGGAGCCATGGAATCTGATCGTAGCAGGACCGAGGAAAACTATGTAAATAAAAACAGCCGTTGGAGGGGAAGAAGAAGAAGAAGTTGATGATGATGATAAACATTGTTTCTGTCTCTGCTCTCATTTCCTGATGCCAAGTCTATTCTCACTTGTCTTTAATTGCACGTGTAGAATCACACACACACACACACGCGTGTATATATATATATATATATATATATAGAGAGAGAGAGAGAGAGAGAGAAGGAATCGATCTAAAACATTGAATTTATGTCTCTTTAAATCTTTGAGTTTATTAGAGGAGAAGGGTAATTGGCGGTCTGTTTCATATACTCGTGAAACCACAAAATGAAATTACTACATATCCTAAATTTGGTGGTGTATAATATATATATATATATATACATCCGACCCGAAATATCCGATTTTCTCTCTCTGATAATTTCAATGGAACTCACGGGGAAAGAAGAAAAGAGTGAAAGTGGAATAAGTCAAAAGGGTGGGGTTGAAAATCTGAACTGAAAATCTATCGGTGTTTATCATTTAAGGAGAAACCTCAAACCCCTTCACATGCTCTGCATTAATTATACCCACTTCTGTTTTTTTAAATATTTATAATTATTTTTGCTTATTTCCAAAGTTCCTCCTCCTACTAGATTTTTCTCCTCCATTAATTATGATATATATAATTACATCTGTATCCATATGTGCGTGTGTGTGTATGTTACGTGTGTACATGTGATGCAAACTTCTTCTAATTATGATCTCTAATTCTCTATTACATATCTTTATGAATTATTATGTGTCCCCACAAGCATTTTAGCTTTCAAGCTCATCACACTTTCGACATCACTTTGATGAGTTAATTTCTTAATATATTATTTCTCCTTATATTTTATATATTCTGATGATCGACGACCGACTAATTAAAATCTTAGTGTATGTACGGATTGATGAAAGATGTAATACGTCACTTGAAATGCAAAATACCTCACAATTTAAAGAGAATTGTTAATCGCCACATTATGTATCCAAGTTGGTAGGTGGAAGATATCCGCATTACCCATTTAATTATACTTTTTTTTTCCACATTTATTATTGATTTGAAACCCAAAAAAATGGTTATATATATATATATATATGATAATTTTAACAATTTTTTTAAACCAATGCAAACAAAATGAAGCACAAAGCATAACATATTATGTTAATAGAGATGTACACTTTGTGTTCTTCCACATAGGAGAAATCTAAAAGAGACAAAAAAAAACGGTAGGTCTCCTTGAGCTAAAACCACCAAAAAGGCTATAAACCCTAATTACGACACAAATATAGTAAACACCCTTGACTTAAAAGATTAATTAATTAATTAGCTTCCCAAGTTTCTTGATTTTCATCTCTAGAACAGCCCTTCTTGACCATCTAACGACAGGTTAATCATGTCGTAACCTTGATCATCAAACAGCCATTTCTCTAGCAGTGACAAAGACCCTTGTGATACTAATGCATTGTCGGATATCGTCGGCTTGGCTTCGTAATCTTGGAAGAAGCTTGTCTCCGGTGTCAAAGTCAGAGTCTCATCCATAGACGTGGACTCTAGGCTCGTCGAGTTGAAGCCAAAGGAAGACTGGTCGAATCCTTCGGTGGTGGTGGGGCTCGACGTCACTGTGGCTGGGAGGTTTCTCCGAGCTGCAGCAATGGCGGTGGGTCCGGTTTCAGACGCAGGAGACGACGACTTTGGAGTGTCTTTCATGAAGTTTTTAAGCAACCGAGCGATGTTCTCTGCACTAGACGCGTATACGCCCGATGGGTTTGGATTAGCGTTGCTTGTGGTGGTGGAGGAAGATGAAGATGATGGGTCAAAACGTTCGATTTGGAAATTAGGGTTTTGGAGCGTTGATGGCGGTGATAATGATGATGAGGATGAGGATGATAGCGTTGATGGTAGTTTGTCAAATGACAAGGCCTCACAAAGGGCTTGTTTTGCCATGTTGATGTCCGTCTGAAGCCTTCTCTCCCATTGTCCCTTGTTCGATGTCTGATGGTGATTCTGAGAATTAGGGTTTGATGAAGATAAGCCCCCGTATCCACTAGAATCATCTCCTGAACCG
>NW_010966092.1:752488-786415 GCF_000463585.1 Tarenaya hassleriana | reverse complement strand
TGAACCGCTCATCTTCTTAAGCTTCTTCTTCAAGTGAGTGTTCCAATAGTTCTTTATATCATTGTCTGTCCTTTGTGGAAGGTATGATGCTATGGCTGCCCATCTGCATAAATACATACAAGAACAAGTTAAAAAATATTTTACTATTTTAATATTCACAAATGTTTGTATATGTGTACCATATGTATCCGCCAAAACTGGGGTTTGTATGGCACTTTAACCTACAAATAGACCTTATATGCCTAAAAAAGGTAACTTTTGTAACAAAGTGAAGATCTTGTTTTGGATGTGAGTCTCTATGTGCATGTGTATATATAAAGATCTGCATATATATACTTGTTAAAAAACTTGAAAGATCCGTACCTATTGCCCAAGAGGGCTTGAAGGTGGATAATCATCTTCTCTTCATGCTCGGTGAAATTGCCACGCTTAATACCGGGTCGAAGATAATTAGTCCACCTCAATCTGCAGCTCTTGCTACATCTTCTTAGACCTAATTAATAAAAAACGATCAAACGTCGAGATTTTATAAATAAATAAAAATAAGCCGAAAAGATTCGAACTTTTGAGTGAAAACAGATGAAAAGGGAAGAAAAAGAGGAAGACGGATCGGAGATGGACAAAACAGTAAACTGAGCGATGAACACAGGAGGGTAGGTGCCATAACGCGGTTATTTATTGCTCTTATTTAATGGTCATACCAACCAAAGCAAGAATCATAAACCCAGAAAAAAAAACATTAATTATAGGGTTTAAGAAAAACAAATCACACATTCCATTCTTAATCCATAAAAAAACGCGTGATTAGCAAACAAGGTAAATACCTGTGTTAGTAGGGACAGATCTCCAGTTGCTAGCGCCATGTTCTTGAATGTAAGAAACCAAGATGATGTCTTCCTCCGGAGTCCATGGCCCTTTCTTCACTCCAATCTTGTCACAGCAAGGTGATCTTCCCATCTCTCTCTCTCTCCCTGTATGTGTGTATATATGTGTATCTTCTGTGTATATATGTGTATGTGCGTTTGCAAGAGAAAAAGGGTACTCTTGATCTGTTTTGAAGAGGAGATGTTTTTGGTTATTAGGGTTAAGTCCAACTGGGTTATACCATGTCTGAGGAAGACGAGAGTGGAGTTGCTTATATTTATAGAGAGAGAAAGCTGACTCTATCAGGCAATAATCGAAGTTACTGAGTGAGGATAATAATATAATATTGATTTTGAGAGAGAGAGAGAGAGAGAGAGAGAGAGAGAGGGGGGTGGGGTTTGCTTCCAAAGAGTCAAAAGGGACAGCCTGCTGCATTTACTCTCTTCCTTTCCAAAAGTCAGCCATATCTCTCTCTCTCTCCCTCTCTCAATCTAATTAGCTCTCTTGTCTCTTTCTCTCTCTATATATTCTTGTGTGTGTGTATATGTGTGAGTATCATGCATGCGTATATATCTATGCTTCTATCTGAATTGGGTATATGATTAGGGTTTAATTTTGTAAAAGGTATATATTTCTCTATCCCTTTCTCATTTATTAATTTTTATACAAAGGGGTTTATACGTTTATCATAAGGACCGCGCATATATTGCTCCCACAAAAGAGCACTTGATTTCAATTGTTTACCAAATCACTCTCACTGCACTTAATCTTTCAATTAATTCTTTAAATTTGAAACACCATATATAAATAAATTGAAATTAGTTTCCTTGAAAAATTCAAACCGAACCGAATTATAACACATATTCAAAATATACAGATTTTTTTAGCATTAATTATATCATGATACACAACTATTGGATCCCATGAATCGGTTTTGAATCCGTTGTTTCAGTAAACAAAATACTATGTGTGTGATACACAATTTTTTTCGAGTGAATCCGATTTGGGTACTTAAACCGGTAAAATATAGATGCAAAATATCTGTCTCGCCCCGAGTTATAGTTTCAAATTTGACAAGGGGCATAATTCTAGTCTTGTTTCCAACCTCAAAATTAGTTTGGGTTTCGTTTCAGAATATCCGGTTAATCAAAAAAATAAAAACTTTTCTCGAGCTTAAATATGCTTACATTATATTTGTTCATGTACAAAACTAAACTCTCTCTCTCTCTCTCTCTCTCTCTCTCTCTCTCTCTCTCTCTCTCTCTCTCTCTCTCTCTCTCTCTCTCGGATTCAAAACCGTGTGGTGCTGATAAATGCAGTAGGCATGAAAGAAAAGAGGTGGCACCGAAGGTCCGGAAGAAGACAAACAAAAATTACAAAAGAGAAATTATGTTTTTAATGGATTATTGTGAATTTTTTTTTCTATGAGAAATTCTTGCGCTTTTTTTCCCGTTTTTATAGTAAGAAAAAGTTCATACGTTTCTCTGTCTTCATCTTTCTTTTTTGTCCTATTGATCTCTATAAGACATATACATAAATACGCGCATAAATAGTTTGGAAATATACGCCTAGGGTTTACATGGACGCATGGCCAGAATGTTAACACATACGTCGACGTGTAATGTCCCATACATTATATTAATATTTATTACTCGCTTCTTTTGCAGAAAGAAGAAAAACATCTCATTGAGGAATCCACCCGTCAAAACTCTATGACCGAAAAGATGAATTTACATATTCTTTTTGTTTATATATATATATATATATATATACATGTAAGATTGTGGATGACATGTCTAAAAAGTTATTATCTTACACTAATAATACAATGGGGGGAAAATATAGAGTAGTTTGATTCTAAATAAACTCCTCGTACATGTGTAAGTGTGAGCTATTTTAGACCAGATCCTACAAATTTGGTGTATATACACGAAATCACAAACATATATATATATATATATATATATATAGTATACGTAAATGAGTTTTAAAGGATTTAACTATGTATATATATCAATAATACATGCTTAATTTCTTCAATCCTAAACATGATTATAGCATTACAACACAAATAGATTGCAACCCTGAGCATGAAATATGCCCGGTTGAAACTCAGGAGTAGATGATGCTCCCTCCTCCACCAAAGCATCCGGATACGGACAGCCAAAAGCATCCTTCTGAACCGAGCTCTCCGACAGCTCCTCAACCTGATCCCCGTATCATCTCACCGGAAAGGGCAGCGAGTCATTCTAATGGCCAACTGAAATTTACTTTGCCCGACAACAAAGTTCAAAGTAAGTCGGCATATCAATTTGATAATGAAAATGAGATGATCAAAGAAGCTCAGCGTATCCTTCGTTTCAAATCAACTGTCTAGACTCCCCGAGACCCAACTGATTTTATTTTAGTCGGTAGAGCTCATTGAGACAAATTTAAGTAGTCTATTACCCAGAAAGCCTCATTGAGACGAGAGTTCGTGACGAATCAACGGCTTGCTTCGATCAATATGATTCCAACATTTTGCTGGCTATTAATTATTGTATTAATTTGCTCTCTTTTGTTTGTCTCTAAACTCTAGATTAAATTTTGGTAGTAAAAAGTTTGGATTAATATACATTTACAGTTAAAAACAAAAACAAAACAAACAAATTGATTGCAATTAATGTGGAGTGAATTATTAATGAGATGGTGATAGAAAGTCACCCGGTAACATGCAATATGTTCTATAAAACTTGTGATATGGTCAAATTTTTCGAAGCTTTTATGGTACACACAAATTTCGCATTAAACATGTTTACATTTAGGGTAATTATGATTTAAATGTTCAAAAAGAGTAACCTGTTATTTCCTTAGCACGTGAAAACACCATGCAAGCAGGTTATTAATTTCCATAACAAAACCCATTTAGGCCCTAATTGAGCTTAAATCTTATGAAAATAAATCACGGCAAATACACACACACACACAATATATATATATATATATATATATATTCGTGATGCTAGAAACATTTTGCTACATGCATTTTTAAAAAATAATATAACTATATATTTATTTTTAGTAAATTGAGGAATTAAAAAAAATCCTAATAACGAAAGGAATGTTGCATGCACGTCGTGGGTGCATCGAGCTTCTAAATGGCTTCCACGTCTGATTAACTAATTCAATGAACAAAGGCTAATTGAAAGCCCCATCTCCCATCTCCCATACTCGGTAACCTTTTGCCCATACGTTATACACTTACAGTACCTTGTTCAAGTTCTCTTTGACTTCGTCAGCTGTATACTCCTTTCATCATGCTATACATTTTGTGTGTATATATATATATAGATATATACAGTACCTTGTTCAAGTTCTCTTTGACTTCGTCAGCTGTATACTCCTTCCATCATGCTATACATTTTGTGTGTATATATATATATAGATATATATATATATAGATAGATAGATAGATAGATAGTCTTGATTATCATCGGGTACATTATTTATTATTTGACGGTAGATTTGATTTTGTTTATTAATTAATATTGATACTGGGTAATAAGTCACTTCATCACCCAAGATGTCGTGGGCGAGTGGTCAAGTTTGGGGCGGGAGGTAATTCTATCTTGAGATTGAGTGTTCGATTCCTGACTAGTGGGGAGAGAGGTAATTTCTGGGTCTATACGGTCCATATACAAAGACTGCTCTCGGGCCGGAGGTTTACCTAGTCAGCGCGGCCGAAAGGTAGTAGTTAGGGGTCCTCCGTCATAAAAAAAAGTCACTTCATCTATTAATTATATATAAGTATAGCCTATATTATTGAAAATTATAAATACGAAAACCATAAAAATATAGAAAAAGAAAAAAAATAAAACACAATCAAGTTTATTTACTATATCTTTTCTTTTTTGAATTACAATGAAAACAACTCATGTATTTATAGGACATAATAGTAAAATAAACAAAGAAAAATATTACAAAATAATATATGATTGGAACAAATAAATTAAGAGACAACTGACACCATTAATACTTTTTAATTGATTTATGTCTTTAATTAATTTCAATCATCTCCATAATCATTTCTAATCAATTTCAATCTCTTTAAATTTACGCTTTGTTCCATCATTCCAATATATATATATATATGTCCTTGGTGTGTGTCACATTGATAATATACACGTAATGTAATACCCCATTGTATACTCGTAGGGCGAAAATCATATTGATACATATAATCCAATTCCGAATTTGTAATAATTTGAGCAATTGAAAACATGTTCTATTTCACGTACTCCCATAATTCCTTCAGTTCTTTGTGTTTACGATGTTATAAAAAAAACAGGTTCATATAATTGGTACATTTCCTAATAAACTATAATTATACATACATACATACATACATACATACATACATACATACATACATACATACATATATATATATATAGATAAACAATTATATAATAGTGTAATGGTACATATAATTATATTATTCACTGCGTCTTTAAGGCTTAGGGTTTCTTTTTCCGTTTCTCCACCGGATGGAAAGTGTCTCCGTAATTTCCTACAGTTTCTAGAAGATTAACGGGAGAATTCGTATGTCAACGACTATGGTCTCCTTTTGGATCTCGACGGGTTAACATCTTATTATATACGCAGACAAAAATAAATTATTGACTAACTTGCTAGGGCTTAGAATCATTTCAGGACACGTGGCAGATTCTGATTAAAATGAAATTAAGATCAAAAATTTTTGTTGCCTCGGACCCATCAATAAATGACGTGATAATGATGATTATTATTAATTAGTCAATTTAATTAATTAATATCTAATCAATAGGTCTTACTGTAATCCAGCTACTGTTTGTTAGTGTCATCAGACAAGATTTAAGGTTTTTCCACGACAGTAACTTTTCCATATTTCTTTAAAACTCCCTCTGCTGGTGGAGTTTTTTTAGGCTAAAAAGATTTACCAAAGTATAATTTTTCCCGCTGTAATATAGTAGATACATTTGAACTCATAAATTTAAAAATAGACGTAAATTTTACCTCATAAATTAATAATAAGAATAAATTAATCACAGTCTCATAAAAATATATGTAAATATTAGCTATTAAGAATTTATGAGAAGGTGTATACATAAATAATGTATTATATTCCTTATACAATTAGGTTTTTTACTTATAAACAAATTATATATTACTCCATCCGTTTTACAATATTTAACGTTTTAGCCTTTTTTACATTTTTAAAAAAGCAATAAAAAGTCATATATACCCTTTAACAGCACAAATATTGATGTTATCATTAATAATCTATTGGAATTTGCCTATAAATTTTATCAAGGATAAAATTGAAAATTATTTTAAAATTTTGCCTAAAAAACCTATAAGAAACCTAAATTTGCCTTTAAAAACCTAAAATTAGAAACACAAAAAATTATAAAACGTCAAATATTGTGAAACGGAGGGAATATTATGCAAAGCCATTACGACGGAATAAAACTTTATATATGTGCGTGTACATACAGATAATGTTTTATACTTGTCAATTACAAAATCAATGAAAAAAATTAAATGTTGTCGTAACAGTAGTAGTAAGTGCACGTTCGTTTTTTTATTTTATTTCAAGAATTTAGACTATAATAAAATTGTGGGAGTTTCTATAATTAATTCTACATCTTCAGTTAAAAATTTACATACGGCCACGATATCTGTTTAGATTTCATGTCTTAAAAATAATTATGTTAGACCAATTCAAACTGAAAATTTCTGCGATGCAAATTGCAATTAACTAATTTTCAAATCGATATCTGTTTTTACGAATTCCCAAGTCAAGATCATTGAAAGCAATATATAGTTATTGCATAACTAATTATCGATATATCTTAGTTTTAAGATCATTCCATCGTCTTATATATATATATATATATATATGTTATTTGATCAATTTTTTTACATAAAAAATTGTAGTGATTACGAAAAGAGATTAATAATAAATAAATCATGGGGGTGACGTTAGGTAAAGATATTAACTACGGGCGAGGAGCAACTACATCGTGGCCAGAGCCATTGACAATCTAAATTTACCTAAACAGTTTCTCCGGCCCGAATCTAGGGAGCTGTTTTCACCACTTGCATCTCCAAACCTTTTAATTGCTTTATTTTGTATTTTTTTTAATACAAAAAAATTATCCTTATCTCTTAGATTCGATTAATTTTACTAATCTATTCATATACCAAATATTAACCGTGAGAATCCTTCTCTTTGTTACTATATATATAACTAATTACATTGGATTGTTGAAATACAATGAAGATATTGAATTCGTGGACATTCAACTATAGGTATTTGATCGTCGTCAATATTTTAAAAAATGTTTATCATTAATTACTATTTTATATATATATATCCAAGTAGTCGACTATAGATTCTTTAAATGATAATTATTTTCGCTCACCGATTTGAATGAATTTTCTCTTATTAAAAAAAATGGGGCTTAAGATACGCACTTGAATTTGATTAACTTTTTTTCGTTTGATCGTGTTGGAAAAGAACAACACAAGTAATAATAGATTACGTTTATACACATGACGGAGTTATATTTTTATTATAATGTTAATAATATTTAATTATTTTGTGTACAACACAGAGTGGTCTCATCGTATTACGAGCTCGACGCCTCGTGATGTGATTTGCAAAATCTTAGTCTCATACCTAAATACTTTGACTTACGGTCCTATCCGATTTCCATGTCGGCTCGTGATGAGATTGACCATTTCAGCGGTAATTAATTAATTTTAAAATTCAAATCCACATTTATGTTTGGTACGTACGCGTTTATTAAAAGGTCGGAGATTTATGCGAGTTTAGATTTGTAGGGCTAATTAATATTTTCTCCAATTTTCCGAAAATATTCAGTTGATAAATATAGGACAAAATATTAAATTTTAATATTGATTATTACGTTTCACTAGCTCAAGGTCAAGATTTACGTGTTATCATATTCCGAGGTTTGTAAATCAATGACGACTAAAATATTACTAGCAGTAGTACTTAATAGATGTATTAGATTATAAATTCTGCTAAACACAATTGTAATTTTTAGATGATCTCTAGAATCTACTTTAGAAATTAAACTTCCGAGATTTTTAATCTTTTATCTAAATCCTCTTGTGTGTTACAGAAAATAAAATGTAATTTACCATATGTGAAAAAGATTTAGGCCTTGAAGGAGTTTTCTCAACTTTTGGTATTTGATAACCCAAAAAATGTTAGCAGCTAAAACCAAAAACTAATACCATTTTGTTTAGATTTTAGTTTAAAAATCTGATTTTTTAAGACTTTTTCATTTTTTATTAAATATTAACTATATAAAATATTCAGAAGGTAAAAATATCCATAATTTTAAAGAAACTTTCACTTTATACATAGGTATAAAATCCCTTTTTGCTAATTTTATATTTAAAATCTAAAATCTAGGATTTAAAATAGTACTATTCCAATCAAGTTTTATAAAAACTATAAAATCTACACGACAGAATAATTTATAGTCTATGTACACTAATGACTATTTTTTTAATTTCATCAAAGTAAGAGATTAGGGTTTTCTATTAACATCATTATTTGGTTTAAAAAGATCGGGTGACTTGTTACGCCCTCCTACTCCTAGGTTGAAAAAGTAAATAAAATTATTTACCCTTTTTGCATAAACTTTCTAATGTTGATTCGATTTTTAAAACTTTTAGCCGAGCGAAATCATAATAAATTAAACTATTAGAAACGTAGGATATATCTGTCATGTATATGTGCTTATTAGATTAATAAGTTGTTGTTTTTTATGTAATGCTTAGAATTTGATTTTATGTTTAATTCCATTATCGAAGAAATTGATTACATCGTGGCTTTACTATAGTACAAAACAACATTCGGTGAGTCCATTGATCTAATGGAATTTTCTCTCAATAAATTCTCAGTTCAATGTTGTTTGTAATTTGATCAAACCTAAAAATACATTTTTTTTAATAGAATAAACATGTTCCACAAAATCCAAACTTTGTTAGTTCAAAACGGACGCAAAGCGTATGTTTTTTTTGGTAAAACAAAGCGTATATTTCATCTTGAATTCGAATTTTAAATTTAGAAAAAAGAATATATAATCAAAATCATATGGTTGATTTTCGACTTCGAAATTAGTTGGACCTAGATTGAGAGTACTCAATTACAAAGAATATATATGTATATATATATGGAAATTATCAAATTGGAGTGTACTAACCAAACATAAGTCATTCTCATGTCTTATTTTCTTCATCAAGAAAAGGACAAGGAGAAGTAATTGTGGCGGCAAAAATATTCCATTTTTATATTTTCTTTGGAAAACTAAATTTTCGTTTATCAATTTAATATTTGATATCGTTTTTAATTATTTGTCATTTTCTATAATAATGCAAGACGTTGAAGAATTTATACTTGAATAAAAACAAAAACAATTCAAGGTTCACGATTGTGTTCATATTATTATTATTATTATTATTAGATTCCATATCGTATGATTTCACTTTAGGAATACAATTCAGCTTAGTTTTAATGACTTGTGATAAATTTAAGTGGTTTACTGTGATATAGTATATAATTAATGCAAATTACTTTTAACTTTATCCTTAATTAGGGTTAGGGTTTGTTTTGACGGATTTTTTTTAATCTCTAAGGATATATATATATATATATATATATATTAACAGAGTGTCAGTGTTACAATTTATATTTTATTTGGTTTTGGACTTGTTTTTATTATAACAAAAAAAATATGTATTGCAGTTTAATATATTTTTTATTTTGTATGAAAAGTATATTATAAACCAATTTTCGCGATTTTCGAATCCGGTATTGATATTTGGTTTACTCACCAATAAAATCAATTTTATCGGATTGGAATAAATTGCATATAAATTTATAATATACTTTTTTTTTATCTCATAGCTTTATTTGAAACGATTATAATTCTGATTTGAACATTTATCACACACACTGACACACATATATATATATATATATATGTATGATTTGGTCGACGAGCTAGATTCAATGCATGTGCTTTTGACATTGGCTAAATACAATCCTCGGTCTTTATATGTCAAAGTATGGCTAGGTTTCTACTCCCGTTTTGTATTCTCACACACCATCGTATATCTGATTGAAGCAGTTCTCCAATAATTATAATTTCGTGAAATTAAATACTGATTCTTCAGGGGACACGTGTACGGATAGGATCGAACCAGCTGTCCCTCACTAAGAGACGAATCGAGGGAGGCTGTGGACAACAAAGAAGCGGTTAGACGAAAAATCCCGAATAAGGAGAGGACACCTGCTTTTTGTGGGTTTGGTGGGACCCACCTAAAAGTAATATTTTATCGTCTAGCTTATCCGTGGTCCCCATGGCTTCTCGATCTTCTGTGCCACGTGTCGTAATCTTGTCGCTTGGACCATCTTATCTTAGGAACACCTTTCCGTTACGCGTACGAGATCGTCGCCGTCGAAAAACGTGTCACGAGAAGTTCAAGTGTTTTTGTCTTGAAGAAAGAAAATAATAGAATGGTATATTTTAAATCTTTTTTGTTTTGGTAATGAACCTGTATCTGCAACCTTTAATTGAATGCAACAATTTACAGATATCTTTTCTTTATCAATGTTATATTTCTGTTTATATTTTTTTTGGATTTTTTTTCTATAATTTTTGTTAATGAGATTGCAACTATTATATATGTAATTTACCCAAAAAATTACTATATATGTATATCGTGCTCAAGTTGTTATTCCAAATGATAAAATGATTTGAAAAACGAGGTATAATTTGCTCAACCAAATCTTTTTTTCTGAATAATTTTTTAATTTATATTTGGATATGTATACTTAAAATTGGTGGATTACACCGATTTGAAAATTTTGGATTATTGAAAAGAGAACAGATATTTATTACATAATATATTGTACATTACTTACAACAATTTACCATATAATATAATACGTACCTAAATCTTTTTTATATAATTTTTTTTGTTGAATTTATACATTTTAGTTGTTTGTATTATGTTGTATTTGATTTGAAATAAAACCTTTTATCGAAAGCGAAAATATTTTTATGTGTATTTATTTTTTTATCGCTAACCGGTTTATTTAACTCTTAAATTTGATGGGATACAATATAAATATCATCATTTTAGGAAAATCCCAAATGAGATGATAAGAAATATGATTAACATATCGAGAGGTTGGATGTTCGACTCCTTATCCATTCTTCTGTCGTCCGTCAGTTACGGCTAATTCATATCCCACATGTGTGTCGTGGGCTTGTATACATAGGTGTGGAGTTTATCCATCCAATACATCCGAAGGGTAACAGCCGAGGTATCCACCGTACCGTTAAAAAAATTCATCGTTTTTAACTTATTAATCCAAATTCAAAATCAACGAGTTTGTAGATTTTATCCGGTCTTATGCAATCGTATTTCAAAATGTTTTTCATTCAATACATAAGAATCTGAATAATTATTAGGAATATATATTCCAAACTTCAATTTGATTATGTTTATGTTAAATTAATTTATTTTGGAAAAATCTGAATGATTCGATTTATATTGGATTATTTTTACATTGGATTTTAATTGAATTCAGTTTTTTTTATTGTTATTTTTTCTATTTTAGTTTTAAAATATTTTATTTTCAAATGTTTTAATATTGGATCCATTATATCCGTATTTTATTGTTATTTGTAGTTATAGACTTATACTCGTATTATATTCGTTTTTATTATAAGTAAATTTAACTTTTTTATTTAACAATGATCTTTTTTTTTCTAACAATGAAATTAGGACTATTTCTTGTAGATTATCAATGCAAATCATCCTTGAAAAATGGTTTATATATGGCTAATCTATTTGATTCTGAGATTAGGGGTTGAACTATAAAACAATTAAAGTTTATTTCGTACTGCAAGAGGCATTTACAATATTGAAATTAATAAAATATAAAAGAATACTTAGCTAATATAATGTTTGTTTAAATCAATTTTGAGACATTATCTACTGAAAGTGAAAACTTAAGAAGTTTGGTGTTTTTAAAATTTAAACTTTGAAAGTAGAAGGTCAACGAAATTACATTAAGGTCTTTTCTGAAAAAATAAAAGTTTTGAGGCGAAATTGTAAATATAAGTTTCTAAGCCCTGTTCTGGGACTATAGGGTTTTTTGGGATAACACCTTTTTTCTTCTTTTTTCCCGTCATCGTTTTCCTTCGGCCGTCTCACCTCTCAGTCTCTCTCTCTCCGGCCCCGCCGCCGTGACTGTCGGAGCCCACCGCCGCCGTTCCGTATTTCCGGTGATTCCCTTCCCATCATTTGTGCTATCTTTCCTTTTATTTATTTTTCCTTGGCCATCGTTTTCCTTAGGAAATGTGAAATCCCAGATCGAGCAGATTTAGGGCTCTCAGGTTTCATTTCCTTCACCTGATTCATATGCTTTGATTTCGCAGTTAAATAAGATAAATTTGTGGCCTTAGACCCAATTTCTCGATCAAGCATCACTCGTAGCCATGGCGGGTTGGCAGAGGAATTTGCAGTTGGTTCTTCGTCAAGTTGGGAAAAGAGTGGAGAACAGTTACATTTCAACAGCGCATTACTCGTCGTCTCGGCATCTGGGATCCTCTGTCTCGCATGGTCAGTTTCAGATTTAGTGTTTGAATTCAGTCGTGATGATGATTCAGTTTTTCATTTTCTTTTTGCTGGTTTGGTAGGTTACTTGCAGGGTCTTTCGAAATCACATTACACCTCCTCAAGGCCACTGTACCAGTATCTACAGAACTTGGTAATACTTTGTCCCTTTAATTCTTTTCTTCATTGTTATGATGCTTTGCTGAATTGAAAAGTTTAGCCCTTTTTCCTGCCCTCTTTGTTTCCTGTTCGGCATTTTGCATGATAGCGAGTGGGTCATAGCGTCTTTGTAGCATCACTTGTACCTCAAGCTCCAGAATCCGAAATGGGTAAGGTGGATTTGGATAGGGGAGATATAATGTAGCAGGTTCAGTCATGTCTTTGTAGCTTGTGTTTGCTGCAACGCTCTTGCGACTGTGAAGTAAAGAGATAACACTCATCTTTGAAGCTATGCACTAACGCAAAATCTTAAGAATACTTAGTTTTCGGTATGCCCGTTTGGGGAGTGTCGTGATTGTCTGGGCTGCTCTAAAGTATATACTGTACAGGGAATTTCTAGTTCAAGGAAATTACTGGCCGATGAAGCAGCTGTATCATCGCCTCTATCTTCACCAGCTTTGTTGGGCAGTGGAAAATCGGAGGAGCAGAAGGTTATCGCTAAGCGTTCAAAAGTTCAGGCTGTCTTGATGGGCATAAAACAGGTGGGAGTTCAAAGTATTTTGAGGATTAGCATATCGGATTGTTTATTGGTTTGCCTAGACTAGGTGCTGAATTGGGTAATTTTCCAACATGTTTATGGACCTGAGTTTGCTAAGGAACAGGTTTTTCCTTTGTTATTTGGGGAAACTCCTTACACTTAGATGGAAGCATATACGTAATTATATAACCAATTATTCTTCAACAGAAACATGATCATATGGCCTTGATAAGATGCACATAAACAGTTGCTGAAGGGTATTGCAATTTTTGGCATACATGATTTCTGAGATGGCAAAGAGGGGGACACTTAAGCTGTGTCACAGTAAACTCTATATCTACTCGAATGACAATGTATTACTGGATTTTTTCATACGATTAATGTAGTGTGAAATAAGCTTATAATCCATTGGTTTCTTTTCTACTCTGGAGTGTCTTCTTGAATTCCTTACAACTATCATATATAATCTTAGATAGCAACAGGCTCCGAAGGTCTAGTTTTTATCATTCCTTTTGTTAAACAAAATTAAGGAATTTGTGAGCCAAATTTGGAATGGAGGCTCCCAGGGTAGAGCACAAATTTCGCTTTCTATAACAAAGTATTGATATACATTTCATGGTGTTTGCTTGTTTTCAGAGTCCTAAGAAGGTCAACTTGGTTGCAGCATTAGTTCGTGGCATGCGTGTTGAAGATGCTCTAATGCAATTAGAGGTCACAGTCAAACGGGCTGCCAAAACCGTGTATCGGGTAACCTCTCAGCTCTCTAAGACATGTGATGTATACCGAATACCTACATCTGAGTAATCTAAAACCATAAATGTGGTGGAGTTTTTGGTTTTGTTTTGTTTTATTTTTTTAAATCTCTTGTCTTCTGCTTGCATGCTGGCCTTTGGCATCTTATTTTGGCTCATTCTGATTATATCTGACAGAACTCTTCTTTTGCCGAGACTTACACTACTTGTTATCTTTTCTAATGCAGGTTATTCACTCGGCCCGAGCAAATGCCACTCATAACCATGGGCTAGATCCTGACCGTCTTCTGGTTGGTATGTAATGAAATCTCACTTTGAATTTACTTGTTTTGCTTAAACGAAGGAAAATGAGATGTGAGAGAATATACTTTGAAATTTCATGTAAATCCCTTTGTTGTGTGGATATATCATGTACCTTTTTGAGAAAATTAAGTCACTTAGGGTTTAAGCATAATGGTGATGGATGCAGCGGAAGCATTTGTCGGGAAAGGATTATTCAAGAAGAGGATATCGTATCACGGGAAGGGTAAATGCGGGTTGAAAATAAGACCCGAGTGTCGTCTAACGGTTATAGTGAGGGAGACAACTCCAGAGGAAGAAGCCGAGATAGCGAGGCTCAGAGTTCATAACTTCAAGAAGCTGAGCAAACGAGAGAAACGGCTTGTGCCTCATAAACTCATTGAGACCACTCCCATCTGGAACCGAAAAGCCAGCAAATCTCATCGGACGACAACGTCTGTGCCTTCATGAAACATTAAGTGAGATTCATTTTGTCTTCTGTTCCTCCCTTCCAATGTGTTGCCACAGTAGAAACTAAGACCTACCTCTTTTCTGCACTTGAAAGAACATAGCTAAAGCTCATGTTTGTTATGGTCGAATACCCAAAGTTTGGTTGGTTTTATTCGGTTTAGTGTTAACCAGAGCTCCTTTTAAGATCCAGAATGATCAAAACTCAACCGGTGTAACCGAGCTTTTCCGGTAAACGAGTGGTAATTAATAAAAATAGCTCACCACCATCTTTGTTTTTGCTTGAATATCCAACGTTGGTTTAGTTTGGTTTAGCTATAACCACAGGTACTTTAAGATTCGGAAAGATCAAACTCAACCGGTTTAACCGAAATTTTCAGTTAAAGGGTTGTTATTAATAAACATAGCTCACCGAGGGGTTTTTTTTCTCGAATATCCTAAGTTTGGCTGGTTTTGTTCGGTTTAGTTTTAAGTTTTAACCAGTGCTACTTTAAAATCCTGTAGGAGTAAACACAACCGGTTTAACCAAACTTTTTTCCGGTTTAAGGGTGGTAGTTAATAAACATAGTCCTCTCTCCTTGTTTGTTTTGGCTCGACTATTCTGAGCTGGTTGGTTTTGTTTCGGTTTAGATTTAACCACAGCTACTTTTAAGATCTAGAATGATCAAACTCAACTGGCTTAACCGAACTTCTCGGTTAAAGGATGGTGATTAATAAACACAATGTCTTATGATTTAATTCATAATCCTCAAAACATATCTGGAACGCTGTTACATATTCTTGTGATACAACGGTCGATGTTCATGTAATAAATCAGGACCAACTAAAAGCATTCATAACGTTCAGAAATTAACTACCACTACCCCCACCACTATTACACATACTTTCCTCTGTATTTGAGTTTTGGGTCTTTGGAAAGTGCCTGAGGAGATGGAGGAATTGAATCGGAGGGGCTGAAAACGGATGAATGAATGTTACCATCCTCCAACCACTTAACGTGATTCTCTCTAAACTCCTTATGTCTTAACCGAGCTTCTTCTTCGATTTCCGGTGTGTAAGGGCTGATTTTCACCATTGTTAGCAGAACCCGACTGTATCGGGAGCTTAAGATCTGTTGAGAGACGGCGACTAACTTGAAACACGTGTGCTCGGGATATTTGTTCTCGGGATTATTGTCTTCTCTCAAGACGGGGAAGAAGAAGACTAGTCTCCCTCTCATCACGAGCATTCTAGCAGCGAGGTCGAGCAGATCGTGAACACACTCTACCAAGCTGTAAGGAGCTGTTGATGGAATGTGGCCTGTCCTTTTGTCGTCCGGGACGGTGTACGGATCCACTGCCCCTTTCAGCAATTTCCTCCCACCCGATTTCCGTCCTCCAGCTCGAACCCCGTAAGGGGGGTCGCAAATGATGGCATCAAAGATCTGGGTGCAAAGTTAAAAGAGAAGAAATGACAAGAACCATAAGAAATAAACAGAAGCAGATCGGTATAGTTTAGGAACGACTCTTATGAGTGCATTTGTAAGGTAAATATAACTGGAAACGATATTCTTCTATAGAGTCCAATACTGATAATCTCAATTTACTAATGACGCAACCGTGAACCACTGCAAAGGAGAAAATAGAAAACAGAAAAAAATTAGTTACCTCCTTCAACCCAGGGCGCCAAGGAGGAAGGTTATTATCCATCCGTAAAAGTGCAACTGGCATAGGCAGCCCATACTGCAGAAACCACTTACATGTAAAAAAACACAGAGATATAAATGTAGAATCTAAAACCTAACCAAGATACATTAAGTGCATTGACCTGCTTGAAATTGCTCCAGACGTTACAGTCCGGACCACGCCCATCACGCACTACTCTGATGTCAATGTCTGCACCCTAATCCAATAACCAGTGTCAGTTAAAACTCAGAAAAATGGAATGGAAAAGGAAAACTACTGAGCAAGTTAAACACGAACCATAGTTGTCGCACCAAAGTGTGCAGCCGAAACAAGAATGCTTCCAGTCCCAACAAAAGGGTCATAGACAAGTTTGCCAGGGGCTGCCTTTGCTTGATTGGACATCAAGAAAGCCACTTCGGCATCCATAGCTGTTGGGCCAAGGTAATTGCGGGATTTTAACTGATAGGTGGGTACAAGTTTTCTGTCCGCACAACCAACCTCACGGCCAAAAAAGATTCTTCTCTGAACAATTGGCGGAAGGCCATTGTTATCTCCAGATTCATCGGTTTCCAAGAGAAAGAACTTGTGTTCCGGGTTCTTCAAGTTAACCCGACCCTGCAAAAAATGAATACGCATCAAGCTACCAACAGAATACAACAAGCAATAGGCGGGGATCCAAGAAAGTGAGAACAGACCTTAAAAGGGATATAAGAGAGGGAATGAATGCGATCCTTCTGCTCATCGAAAGTGATGGTCTTTCCGAAAGTTTCGACAGAGATCCTAAAGGTGGAATCAGAAGTCAGAAATGGAAGCTTGCAAGAATCAGGGTAGCTTTCAATGGAGTCTCTCAGCTCATCGTAG
Organism: Tarenaya hassleriana; assembly: GCF_000463585.1. Taxonomy (NCBI): domain Eukaryota; kingdom Viridiplantae; phylum Streptophyta; class Magnoliopsida; order Brassicales; family Cleomaceae; genus Tarenaya; species Tarenaya hassleriana. The sequence continues at coordinate 769,139 of NW_010966092.1, read as the reverse complement.
CTACTTCCTTCACCCCAAAGCTCATACATTCCTTTGACCAGTATGCCTACAAATTAAAGCATTTTTTAGATGGGGAAACACAATTAAAAGAGGAGAAATCACAGGGAAGGAAGAACGTACTGCGGTTGGCGATACTGCAGGCGATGTCATCAGAAGGAAGATGAACAAAATGAAAAGGAGAATCCGGGTGGTGGTGTTGAGGAAGTCGCCACTGAAGAGACTCACTCTCTTCTCCTAAAGCTCCAAAGAGATCGGCCAATGCCTCCACCTCTGGTTTCCTGAAGTCTAGTAATCTGTGATAGAAGACGCAGAGGTACCACATCTCCACATTCAAACCCCTATTCGATGCAGAAAAAGCACTCCACAGTTACACCTTTAGGAATGAATAAAAATAGCAGAATCATCAAGAATGGTTCCAGGTCCTAATGGATGTAACACGAGAAGACTATAAGAGATGAATCCATGACTTATGTCGAATCTGTCCATCCAAAACCTGCAGAATATATCATCCATATCCGAAATTGCTTAAAATCTGACTAACAAACAGACAAAACGCGAATCGACCATTTCCAAGTGTGGACAGTAAGAAGAAAATGAACCAGATTGCTTCGAAACCGACCAAACGACAAACAAAGGCGACCACTGTCGAGCCACTCCGATAAAAACTCGGAACTTCTACTCCAAATCTCAATGCAACATTCAACCAATAAAACACATACAAAGCGCCGAACTAACAATATTTGCTTCAGCTAAGCTATAATCCATATCGGAATCGTTCATTTCACGATAAAGATTCAAGGAAACTTGAAGACGCGCATCCGGATTAATCATCAGACATTCGAGAGAAAGAAAATGAACAGGAAATTAGAGCTCCGCGGGCTTGAATCCTAGGATCTTACCCCAAAATCTCACCGGACAAAAGTTGAAACAAACAAACTCCACAGAGAGAGAGAGAGAGAGAGAGAGAGGGAGAGAGAGAGAGAGAGAGAGAGAGAGAGGGGCTTGCCTTATTCTTTCCCTGGAAATTCCGCGGGCGAGGAAATGCGATGACCGAGAAAGACGTCAGGAGAGACGACGGCGACGACGACAAAAACCCATTCTAAACCCTCGCGCTCTGTATTCGATCATATGAGCCTATTTTCCGAGGCCCAATCAAGGCCCATTTACAATGTTTTTAAATCATAATATTTTTTTATAAATATATGAATTATTTCAATGTAAAAAAAAATGTAGTGATAAAGTAATTCTGTTTTTTTTATATTTGTCTTTTTTTATTTAATTTATATAATTTTATATTTTTATATGGTATTAAAGCGGTCTGATCTATTCTATATCCTTTTTATTTATCAATATCTTCTTTTTTGAATTTTAGATGTTTATATATCTAAATCGTTTAAAAGAGAATAAAAATCTAAAATCAAACGAGGTGATATGATAAAAAAAAAAGAACAAACCTAAAAATTCTAAAATTAATTGATGTGATATGACAAAAAGAGTTAAAGGTATAATTTCAAAATCAAAATAAGTGATTTGAAAATGAATAATACTCTTTAAAACAACTAAATTTGGTGTTTATGTATTTTTCTAAAGACAATGAAAATATCTATTGATTTTTATCGCATTATTTTTTTAAGATTGATTTTTGCATTCTTTCAAAGGTAATCTTGAAGAAAATATTGAAATAGAAAATTGAATATGTGATTAGAGAAAAATATAGATTTAGAGATATTATTTTCAATAATAATGAACACAATACTTAAATATTGTGTATCATCAGTAAATAAAATAATTTCGTTCCTTTTCATATTTGTCTTTTTTTCTTATTTAATTTTTACAATTTTATATTTGTACAATATATACCTCATATTAATTAAATTGTAGATCTTTGTGAAAACAAAAATAAATAAATTTTATCTATAGATCTAGGGAAGAAAATCTTAACAAACAATTTTTAGATGTCAGATTATATAGAAAGAGAAATCAATTTAAAAAAAAAATCAAATTAAAAAGATTGTGATAGAATTTTTAAATTTTACTTTTAAATTATAAAAAAATAAACTATTAAAATGGTAATACTGTTAACCAATATTACTATTCTCTAATTATATTTTGAATTTTTTAATAATAAATAAATTCTATAAAAAATAAAATTGTCAAACATACAATTTAAAAAAATATGGAAACTTTTTAAGGTGGGCCATGTACAATCTCTCCAATAGCTCTTGAGAGATGATATGTTACGTATCATTTGTTTTATTTTTTCTTATAATTCATCAACTCATTAAAATTTTGACCCAATTATATATCTCCCAAAAAAGTTCATATGAATATTCTTTTCTAAATAGAGATTTCAAACTGTATTGAAAAGAAGTTCATTAAAACTGTATTGAAAGTATATTAAAAAGGTAAAAAAGGCGTGTATTAGTTTTTTTAAATAAAATTGTAACCACTAATCGATCAAAATTACTTATAAATACGTCGAAATTAATAAATGCATGAGCCAAAATCCAAAGCAACACTCAATTTTCCTGTTCTTTTCATTTATTAATTGAATTCACATAAACAATAAAAAAAATATATAAAAAACGTGGATGGGTGCAACACGCTTCCTCATTTCTGATTTTTTCTATTTTTTTTTTCCCATTCGAATGATTCTTGTTATTTCAAATGAAATATAATATTTCTGATCATATATATATATATATGAATTTATTTATAAAAAACAATTTCATTCTACTCCATAATCACTGGTGACGTGTCAATAGTCCACAAGCCGAGCAAAGTGGCACGCGACGTAAGTGGAAACGACAAAACACGAAAAGCGAAAGACACGTGTCGTCCTTACGGGTCCCAATCCCAACGCACCACAGCTCACGTGTTCTCCACGCGCCTCCTTCCCTTCTCTTTCCTCTCCCACCACCGCACGGCACACGCCTCTCCGTTTCTTTTTCTCCATGCTCGCTTCTCTTCCTCGTCAAAATCTCGATCCCTTTGAAACTCTTCATCGTTTTACCGTCTTAGACATTCCTTTTTTGCCGGAAATCTCACCGGAGAGGTAGATCTCTTTAATCTGCTGTTCTTGTTCTCCGGAGTCGCTTTCGGTGTTTTCTGGTGTTTTTTTTGTTTGTGTGTGTAGAATTTAAGTGAATTTTGCCGAGAAAATGGTGGAAACTGCAATAGAGAAAAGTGTATCTATTGAATCTATTTATACGAGGAATTACTTTTTTAGAGTCTGAACCATAATAGGTTTTGGAACAGATTTATGGTGGCTTTGTATTTGTTTTCATCGATCATCCATTTGGAGGATTGGAATTTGTGGGTGATATCGCTATTAGGGATGGAACAGTTTATATGGTTCATTCGGATCCGGAAAAGGGCTCTGGAAAGAGGTTTGAATCTTTTTCCATTTCCGTTTATGTGGTTGGGTTCTTGAAATTCCAGGTGATTCTGGTGGAGAATCTCGGTCTTACCGGGTGAAAATGGGATCGAAAACCGCTTCTGTCTTGGCTGATCAAGTGAATTCCAGCGTGGGCTCCCCTAACAACAGGTTAGCTTGAATCTCATTGATTTTCAGCGAGGCATTTCGGTGGATTTGATTGTTAGTGATCCAACACTGAGCTCCTCGGGGTGCTTTCTCGTGTTTGTTTTGGGACATGATCACCTGTTCCGTAAGAACGGTATGCGACTGTACTGTTCATTGTCTTGATGCAGGTCTACAAAAGGTAAAGCTCCCAGAAGCACAAACAAGGCCGCCCGGGAGAAGCTTAAACGCGAGCATCTGAATGAGCTCTTTCTCGAACTAGCCAACGCCCTCGGTAGATTTATGATCTCTCAATCTCTTGTTCCTATTTCTCTAAGGCTCTTCCCACATACTTTATATCAAAGCATAAGCAAATGTGTGAATCATTATAGATAATTGATGGTCACCTTGGTTGTCAGCCTGGAAAATGGTGGATAATGGAATTCGTCATAGCATCTATCCTGTTTGGTTTCCACGGAATAGCCGTTTGTGGGTCATTAACAATGCTTAATGTTGTAGAGAGGCGTACATTGGTGACATAGTAAATTGGAATTAATGTTTCTTTCATGTTAAGGTTGATGCTGTAGCAATGCCTCAAACTAGAGTGGATTTGCCACGAGTCAGGTTGTTTCGGATATGGTGTTTTACTTATTTGAACTCACCTTATAGCATTTCTTCCTTCAGAACTCGATCAGCCGAACAGTGGGAAAGCCTCTGTTCTGTCTGAGGCGACACGGTTCTTGAAGGATCTGTTTGGTCAGATCGAGTGCCTCAGGAAGGAGAACGCTTGTCTTTTGTCTGAATCTCACTATGTAAGCCTCTCTTTCTTGAAACATCGTGCTCCTACATGTCCACCTCCAACACAAATTCTACTAGTTTAACTGCCATCAGTTGCTTGTAAAGGTTCAGACTATTTTTATCAGAAACTGAGGTTCTTTTTTTTATAAAAAAAGCTCACTTTTACTTTTTCCCATTTCTTTGCAAAAAAAATATGAATGTGTGTGATTGTGTTGTAGGTAACTGCGGAGAAGAATGAGCTAAAGGAAGAAACTTCGGCACTCGAGACCCAAATCTCGGAACTGCAAACCGGGATAGAAGCGAGGGCAAACCAATCGAAACCGGACATAAACGCTTCTTCACCGCCCGAGAACCAACACCGGCATACTGAACTTGCATCCCGTTTTCCAGGACTACCCGCTTTCCGAGGCGGCTACTTAGTAGAGCAACAGCCTTCTGCTCCCACCACCACCGTTCTTGTCCTCCCCGTCCAACCCGATCTCCAAACATATAACATTGCAGATACAACACAAACGGTCGTGAAACAGAGTTCGAACGTGAGGAAGCCGCACCCGAGGTATCCAAGTGTGGCCGACTCGTGGCAGTCTCGGTTGCTAGCAGACAGATCAGATGAGGGCGAGTGAAGAAGCTCTGGTCGGTGGTAACAGCAGCAACGGGAAGTGAACTTGTGAAAATGTGGTCGGGAGAAAGGTGTCGTAGCTGTCTGTCTTTTGTCATTACTGTTGCGTGCGTGTCGATGAAGAGAAAGAGTGAACTCAAATTTGGAGTGTTATTCTCCGTTATCCATGAAATGAAGAATCGACTTCTTTATTATATTCTCTAATAATCGTGTTGTATACGAAAATTTTAGGTCATCCGAATTTTTGTATTGGAGTATCTGGTGTTTTTTTTTTTTGGGCATTATAAAAAATAACTTTACTTTGCTATTTTTAATTCAAGATTACCTTTATGATCAATGTGGTCGAAATATAGTGTGGTCACATATTGATCTCATTGTTCATAACGTTAAATTTATGTTGTTTTAATCAAATGATTAGTAAGATATATAAGGTATGAACATAATGAATTAGTGTGATCACCATAAATTTAACATTATAATAGATAAAATCAAAATGTGACCATACTATATTTCGTTCACATTGGTCATATGGTTATAAGGGTAGGTCTTGAAGTAAACATAGTAAAGTAAAGTTATTTTTGATATAATGCCATTATTTTGTGTGTATATATACATTTCAGATATCTGAATTTTTGGATATACCAAAAAGTATTCAGATATATTAATATTCGAATTAGAGCCAGTGAAAAACTTCTTTGTCAAGTAGAAGTAGAATGAAAGAAAATGCTGAAAGAGAGAGTTTTAAATTTTTTTTGGTAATGGCAAAATTGTAATTTTAAGAGATTTTTATGGAACTTTGTCGAACACTACTCTTGAATAATGGAGAAACATGATCTCGATCTTGCTTATATTGGGGGTAAAGCTATGATGTTCTTGATTCTGGTTTATGGTATATGATGATGATGATGATGATGATGATGATGATAGAGGGTTTATATGTTACAATATTCTGTAATAATTACATTTAGTTCCATTTGTTTTCATATGTTTTTAGTTTTACCGCTTTAGTTCTGATTGGTTCAACGACCACCCCGAGATGTAAAGTACTTTTCATGCCTTTTTTATTTATTTATTATATATGCTCTTTGTTTTGTCCGAAATGAAAACCCTTTTATACAAAATTCTCTAATCTGATTCTTGTCCTATTTTATACGAAATTCTTATAATCCGATCATTATAAGATGTTTTTTAAAAAATTATTTATGTAATATGACACGAATAATCACATTAATGATTTGTTTAAGTCGATCCAAAAAATTATGAAATGTGACCTAATTTCTTTGTGATAAGAAGAAGAACAATTTGGCATTACCCATTTTGGGTTTTTGTCGTTACGCGTTATGTGATTTACACAACATTATCACAAAAATAAAAATCACATCTTTTCCTATTTTTATTGTTTCCTAATTTTCTCTTTATTCCTCCTTTGCTTCTTGTTCATCATACATCTGCAGATTCTCTTTCCTTGCCTCTCTCCTTTTGGTCTTCTCCACTCGTAGTCTCGTCTCTTTATCTAACGCAGATATACCAAGTGTTGTCATCGATTCTCGTCTTGATTGCATCCTTTACGACCTCTGGTCAGTCAAGTTTCGATTTTGATCGCTGCCTTTTTCCTTTCTCCATGTTGGAATTCGGTCCAGATTCGGATCGATCTCGTTTATGTATATGCATCTCGTTATCGGATTGTATCTTCTACTTCTCGTATATGATCTTTTGAGTTTGATCTTATTGCCCATTGTTTGAATCCAGATTGATAGTGGTGTTTATATCCTCGTTTTTCTGATCCTGAATAAAGATTTGAACGAACTCGTACAACGTTTATTGTCCGAATCATGGAGACTGATCCCACTTTTTCCCTGACCGGACATGAACAACTTTGATTTGATCTAATCTCTTTAGTTCTGTTTTCTTGTTTCCCAACTGTATTTTGATTCATGCTTCTTGTTAAATATGAATTTGGTAGATGTAGAAATATGAATTTTGATTCCTGCTTCTTGTGGTTTGGGGGGCTTGAAGAAAGTCGAAATGTTTATGGAAAATATTGAAGACAAAGATATCAGATGTGTATGTCTGTCTCATCATGTGTTGAAATAAGTCATCCAGATTTGTGGGTGATGATTCTTTGTGAATTTTGTGAGATTGTTATACAAAGAAAGAGTTATTTTTTTTGGAGCTTTTGATTGATTCATCAAAGATATGAAAATGGTTGGCTAAAGTTCTTGTATTACTTAATTTATTTAGGTCCTAGCAATGTCAACTCCTGCAAGAAAGAGACTGATGAGGGATTTCAAGAGGTTACAGCAAGACCCACCTGCCGGAATAAGTGGAGCTCCTCAAGATAACAATATAATGCTTTGGAATGCTGTGATATTTGGGTGAGTTCTTGCAACCAAATCTGGACATTATATGTTGTCCGAACTTTTTTATGTTTCTTTTTTTCAAAGTATGGTAGCATAAGCAACTTCTGGTGTCTTTTGTCTGATTTCTTTTGCAGTCCTGATGATACTCCATGGGATGGAGGTGAGCTATCTTTTTACCTATTGCTTTTCTTCTTCATATTCTCATTCTCATCTCATCACATTCCATGTAATATGATGCCGTCTTCTTTTCAACACCGAGCTTAATCAAGTGCACAAAATTTGCTTCCCATCGATCTATAGAGCGTATGGTTCTGATGAATTGGCTGTAGTAGTTGATTGTCATATGAAGAGAGGTTTTTGAGTGATAATGTGTGTTAGTGGTTTCCATGTTTGTAATAACTGATAACTAATGAGAGTTTGGATCCACTTTCAACTTTGGTTTGGTGTTTACCTCTAATCATTTGGCCGACGATCTCTGATTTAGAGCCCTTTTCCGTCTCGTGCTTCCTCAGGGTGGATTAACAGAAATAAAGAGATTTGGATTTTTTCATTTGTTTCCTTGTAAAGCTTTGGTGTAAGACCCTGTAGGTTTAAACTTTAAACTACCTGATGGTTTTCTTGTTCCTAAAAATTATCCATCCAAAAAAAAAGTTTCGATTTCTACTTTGTTTAACCGAGTTTAGTTTATCTGTTGGGTTCTTCAGGTACTTTCAAGTTGACTCTTCAGTTCAGTGAGGACTATCCAAATAAACCTCCAACAGTTCGGTTTGTTTCTCGGATGTTTCACCCAAACAGTAAGTTGGATTACCCGATATGGACTAAGAAGTGTTTAGACATCATATCTGTTTTTTCTTCTTCTCTCTCTCTCTCAACTCAAAGTTTTGAACTTTGATCAGTTTATGCTGATGGAAGCATTTGCCTTGATATTCTTCAAAACCAATGGAGCCCCATATACGACGTGGCTGCGATACTCACATCCATCCAGGTTTGGATTCTGAATTCACAGATGCATATTCCATATTGTACTTGCGAGTTAACACGGTCTAAATTTCTAACCGAAACCCAACTCATGTTTTGTCTCTTTTACAGTCTTTGCTTTGTGACCCCAACCCGAACTCCCCAGCAAACTCAGAAGCAGCACGGTTGTTCAGCGAGAATAAACGGGAATATAACCGAAAAGTGAGGGAGGTTGTGGAGCAGAGCTGGACGGCAGACTGACGACGACAAACATGTCTATGCCTATATGAGACGATACCCTCCTCCTCGTTGTTCTGTCCTCTCAATCAGGTAATGTTATGTTATGATGTGTAAAATGGATCTCCATGAATTGTTTGCTGGGGTAAATAATGATTCTGATATAAACAAGATTTGGTTTATAGATGTAATGTGCTTGACTGGTATGTTGGATCAAATACATTTCAGAAAATTTCTTGTGTGATAAATAATTTTTTTGTCCTATCTGGTTTGACATTGAATTGGTTGTTTAGTTAACCTAATTGGACTTGATACAAAAACTTTCAATTTTAGACTTTTGTATATTTAAACTGAAGAAGGAACATTCAGTAGCATACACACAAACCATTTTTGGATATAACCAGACATAAAACATTGTATGTCACCTATGCACCCTTTAAGGTTAATCCAGACCAAAGACAAATTAGATAGTAAAGAGATGTTCTTCCTTCAATCTGCATGCGCAAACCTCATTTTCAGGACAACCATAGGGACCCTAGTGAGTTGCTTAGGTTGAATGTTATATTCTTCTACTCACAGAGTTTTCTTTGTTCTCCTCTTTTGTATTCCTTTTCTCTGGCAATTCACCTTCATCTACAGGAACACACATACAAACAAACACTGTTAAACATTGAACTGCAATGTCTGTTTTACTCGACTTTGTCATTAACACAAGTTCTGTAATGATGAGAAGCCAATGCAGTGGCAGAATGCGATTTTTTACCTTCTCGTTTACAGACAGGTTTCTTTGTGGAATTCTTTCTCTCGCTCTTCTCTTCTTGATTTCTCCTGGTCCCGGGATTGGCAATCCTCTCGGCCTTCTTCTGAGACCTATCCACTCGGGTTTCGGGTTGTCTTGGACCCCATCATCAGATGAATTTGCAGAGCAAGTGTTGGCCAAAAACGTTCTCTTCCTCGCTGATTTGTTGTCCTTCCTATTGTCGGTTTGGCATCTGAAGATTGATCAGCCTTGTCTGGGACCCCATCATCAGATGAACGAGCAAATTCGTCTAGCTCTTGAACCTCTGAAACATCCACTTTATTCACCTTAATGGCATTTTTAGCGGAATTTGGCTTGGCTATTCCTGTGATGGTTGAACTTCGAGAAGATTCATCTTTCGGGACGTCAAGTATCATCATGCTCAGGTTGTCACTTGTGGAAGATGAAATCTGGACATCATTGTTTACAGTGACAGTGGTCTCTTCAGTTACAACAGAACATGTCTCTGGAATCTTCAGCTGCTCGAAATATATCAACACAGAGATGTGAGAACACAATCAAAGTTTACATCAATCAAGGGAACATTTTGGAAGATAACGAGCAGGAAATTGATTTATAATTTGTACCTCGCAGCCTGCTTGGTGGGCAAGTTTAAAGAAGCCGAGAGAAAGCACACGCTTTCCCACGGATTCGGAGAGTTTGATCTGCGGCAACCAGTAAGTAGCTGAAGACAAAGCTTCCACCTTTTTCGGATTTCCTGACCTCAGCACACTTGAAACGGGCATTCTAGTAATGCCCTGAGCATTGCTCGACCGTTTTGCCTCTGCCTTCTAAAATGGGAGCGAGGTTGCTTAGTGATTTTCTAGCGGAATTGGCTTCAGCCTTTACAGGTATCGAGACTCTTCGAGTGGGCTTGGCAGATTCATCATCCTTGGCGGAAAGATCGAGAGCTGTCATGCTCTGGCCAACACCTGATGCGGCCCGTCCCCGTCCCCTGGGAATCAATAAGAAATGAGACAACATATAGCAAGAAGAAGCATATGCATGTTACTATGCCTAACTCTATTGAATTCTAGGACTCTGACACAAACTGAACACATCGTATCTTGTAAACTTCAAGACACGATTCAGGCAATTGACCAGATTACAGAGAAGTTCAGATAACGCGCCGTTAAAGCATGGGACCGGTCGTTTTTAATGGCTGAGATGGGCCCACATAAAATCTGTTATTAACTTATCTGCCCATGGGCTTTATTGGACCCATAAATCAATATTAATAAATTTACGGGGCTGTTGGACTCGACCAACTTCCCGGAGGCGGCTACCACATCCACGGCGTCACCGGAGAATCTAGGAATCTCCGGCGAACGGTGATGGTGCCGAAGATGATTCCTATCGGAGAATGTAGCTGTAGATTAATACTTTCAATGATATGATGAGTTGGACAAAAGAAAAAAAAAACGCAGTTAAACGGTGTCGTTTTATTTGTCACTTGTATGGAACCGGAATAACCGAATTAAACCGGACCAAAGACTTGGTTTTTCAAAATATCCCGGTTTGCGTCTTCACACTAATTGGCTCTGGGTTGATATCGTATTAAACTCGAAATTAGCTCGATTCAAAATCATTAATCATTTAGCCAAAAGACAAATAGAATAAGAAAATCGCATTTCAATTTCGTGTTTCAATAACTATAAAGCATTTCTCGGACAGATTTACTCTTAAAGTGATAAATCTTTTGTCCCCTTTTCTCCATATCCTTTATTAAAATATTAAAGCAAAAAAACAACAGCTTAGTGCTCTCCATGTTCTTTAAAAAAAAAATTGATCTTTTAATCTGTGATATCGTTTAAATTTAAGAGATTTGAAATGATATTAAAATTTACTATAATTTTTAAATCTAGACTTATAAGTTTAAAATTATTTATTAAATGTATATTAAATTTTGATTCTATTTGAGACGTTTTTATTTAAAAATTTTGCTTTTGTTTTATATACTGATTAATTAACTAAAAATCGTATATATTGTAATTAATTCTTAGGTTATAGTTAATATAAGCATAATTCTTAGGTTATATTTATTTATTAAGTTTGTTACGTGTAAACCGAAATACCAATAGGAATGATGTCATGTCAGCTGCGTAAAACGCTCCGTTTAAGTGTCATCAGCTGCTGATGATACATGCATAACTCGGTCTCTTTCGTTGACTTTGTCAATGGAGGGTTTTACTCGTTCCATTATTTTTAAAATAAAAAGGCAAATAGCAATTAATTTATTTTTCGTCAAATAAATCTTTTTTTTTTTAACAAATCTTCAGAGAAGAATCATTGGTGGTCTCGTGATATTTAAATTAGAAGTCGTTACCCCACTAGACAGACATGCATTGCACCCATTAAGTTGTTTTACAGTTCCAATTATTTAAACATGTAATTTGTAGTAATAACACAGATAATCGTTATACCATTTATGAAATTTATCATATGGTCTTAATTTAATCTAGAAAAACGACGATATTTATCTATTTTTATCATATATCTATGTATATGAGTAATAAGTAGAACAAAGAGAAATTATTTCAAAAGAAAAAACTCACCGAGCTATCAAGACTCGATCAACGACGTAAAATTCATCCGATTAACGCCAGAGTTGAGGTCAAAACTCATATAACCTTCTTCTTCTTTTTCCTGGTCCCAAAATCCCGATTCAGTTTCACCATAATCCCAATTTTCTCCAGAGTTTTGGGGTTTGATTTTGTTTCTCTGTTTAGGGTTTTGGTGATTCTGTAATGGGTGGTACTGGAAGACACGGATTGCACTTCTTCCACCAACGCTCCGCCTCCGCCAATGCCTCGACTATGCCGGAGCACCACCGCGTCGGCGACGAAACTCCGCCGGAATTTCTATGCCCCATCACCGGGTTCTTGATGTCGGATCCAGTTGTCGTCGCCTCCGGTCAAACCTTCGAGCGTATCTCCGTTCAGGTCAGTCGGAACCTCGGGTTCGTACCGCAACTCCTCGACGGGACCCTGCCCGATTTCTCCAATGTTATACCCAACCTCGCCATGAAATCCACCATACTCAAATGGTGCGACAAGACACAGAAGGAGCACCCACGCCCACCGGATTACGCGTACGTGGAAGGCGTGATTCGTGCTCGGATGGATTCCGGTTCGGGTGCTCGGGTCTCGCAGCCGGAGATTTTGCCGCCAGTGGCTGAGAACACGCCGTCGGATTATGATGCTGTGATGGAGGCGATCCGAGCTCGGTCCAGGAATTCCATGTCGTCGAGCACTTCCCTTGGGTCGGTGACCGTTGGTCACCCGTCCCGACCGGTGAGTCATTCCATGTATTCTACTTCTTCGTCGTCCGATGTGTTTCCCAGAGCTGAGAGTCCATTCCGAAACCCTAGTTCCTTCTCTTCCTCTGATCACTCATATTCGGCGCCGATGTCGCCAGAAGAAGAAGAGATCTGCAACAAACTGAGAAGCACTGACATATTTGACCACGAACAAGGACTGATTCTGCTCAGGAAGATGACGAGGTCCGGCGACGACGCTAGGGTTTCGCTCTGCACAGACAGGATCCTCTCCTTCCTCCGGTCGCTGATCGTTTCCCGGTACAACCTCGTGCAGACGAACGCCGCCGCGTCGCTGGTCAACCTCTCCCTGGAGAAGCCGAACAAGGTGAAAATCGTGCGGTCAGGTTTCGTCCCTCTCCTCATCGATGTCCTGAAATCAGGTACACCGGAGGCGCAAGAGCACGCCGCCGGTGCATTGTTCAGCTTGGCGTTGGAGGACGAGAACAAGATGGTGATCGGAGTTCTCGGCGCGGTGGAGCCTCTCCTCCACGCGCTCCGATCTGCAGAGAGTGACCGTGCCCGCCAAGACTCGGCGCTCGCGCTCTACCACCTCTCGCTGATCCCGAGCAACCGAACAAGGCTAGTCCGGTTAAGCGCCGTGGCGACGCTACTCTCCATGGTCAGATCCGGCGAGTCGGCGAGCCGGATACTCCTCGTGCTCTGCAACCTCGCCGGTTGTCCTGATGGGAAAGGCGCGATGTTGGACGGGAACGCCGTCGCGATCCTCACTGGAAAACTCCAGGAAGGAGGCGCGTGGGAGACGGATCCAGTGGCGCGTGAGAACTGTATAGCGGTTCTGCTGACGCTGAGCCAGGGGAATCTGAGGTTCAGGGGGCTGGCGAAGGAGGCGGGTTTGGAGGAGGTGTTGAGTAAGATGGAGTTGAGAGGGAGTGGAAAGCTGAAGGAGAGGGCGGCGAAGATCCTGGAGACGATGAAAGGCGGAGGAGAAGGAGACTTCGGCGGGGGAGCACAGGCGCGTGAGTGGAACCGCATGCTCGAAGCGAGTGGACTCAGTCGAAGTCAGTTCCAGGCGCAAACCTCTCAGTTTTAAGTTCAACTCTGATTTTTTTTTCTTTTTTGTGTTTTTACTCGTGCTTTTTTTCCCACTTTTTTTTTTTGTAAAAAAAAGTTGTAATTACGCATCGGGAGTGAATTTGTAATATCTGAAAATTTCAATTATTTGTAAACAACGATCTTGTGAATTTATTTCCAATTTTACATTTTTTTGTCACATACAAAATAAATTATAAAAAAAAAGACGAATTTCTACGTACGAAAGTGTAATATGTTGCATGAAGTATCCAAGAGTTCATAGTCGAATGGTGTAGTTGGTTGAAAGAGAGTGAATACATCTGTTCCATGTCCAATGTTCGAAATTTAATTATAATACAAAAAATGTCTCCAATGTTGCATGAAATACTATCTTCAGCCATCCCACGTGAGGGGGCTTTGGTTTCTTTCCATGAAACATTTGTACACGAAGTTATGAGATCCAAATCTTTAATTGATGATATAATTCCACGTGCTTTACATACTTAGGGCTTATTGTTTGAAAATTGCATAACCTCGATGAAGTATATTTGTCTATTAACCCCATATTCCATTTGCCTTTCGTGAATGTGCTATTTTCTGGCAGTGAATTTCATACTTCATATGTGTAATAAATTCAAAATCGTATATTTCATACCTGGTCTTAGTTTTTTTATACATTTTTATATGGAATATTAGATCATTGAATCGGACCATTTATATCCTTATTTATTATCATTCTTAAAATAGTGTTACAGCGTTTTAGATAAAATGTTTTAAAATTTGATACATGAAATTGTAATCTTCCGACTTGAAACTCTCTTTTGTTGACCATTAGGGTTCATGGATTTCATGGGTTTGGGAAGATTTGATTATGAATAGTTCAATTCGGTTTATTCGGTTATATTAATTCGGATTTAGGATTTAATTATTTCGGGTTTTGAATCAAACGTATTTTAGTTTTAATCGATTCAGTTCGGTTAAAATCCGGTATGATATCTAGTAATTAAATAATAACTAAATAAAAATTCGGTTCGGTTTGGTTATAACAATAAATGAAACAAATTTTAAACTATTATCGGAAAAAAAATATTAAAGATGTTATTTTAATCATATACTATAGTTATAAAACTATATAAACAATCTCATTATAAAAATGTATTAATGGATGATCAGTTTAAGTGAATTCAGATTGATTTACTAAGTTACAGTTAGTTCTGGTTCAGGTATTTTGAGTTTTAAAAATTAATAAACCAAATGATTATTTAATTTCAATTAATTCAGCTCATTAGGGTATAAATTGGTTAGATTTTGAAATAATGGAACCGATTATCCCTACTTGTATCATTGAAATCCGACCCACAAAATATTCAGATAGTAAAGATGCCGAATATTTGGTGTGAGATACTGTTTAAATTTGGATTTTTATGTTAAAAAATATATAATTGAAAATATTACAAAATATTATTTATTAAATCCTTATTTAATAACGATTTTCAGATTTTTTTTTTTATAATCGGTGTTTGTTCTCCATTTATTCATATGTATTTGAATATTTAGCATGTTTATAAAATATCCAAAATTTAAATATCATCCAAATTAAATTAAAAAACACTAAAATTCAAACCATTCAGACTAGAATCAGATTATCCAATGAGAAACTCGACTTGTCTCCACTCTCCAGAAACAAATAATAATTCTGTGCGCGCACGAGCGTGAAAAAAATATTTTAGGAAAAAATAACCAAAAAGGTAAATTTACCCGCAAAATTCGCAAAAAAAATATTTTCTGTTATTTTTTACATTTTAATTTTACCAGTTGTTGGTCGGTCACAATGATGCAAATCTATTTCTCATAATTTCTCCTCACCAAGTTTGCATATATTAAATAAATAAAAATAATAAAAGAAATATTTCAACAACCGTGGGCAATCCGACTATAAAATAAAGTGACGTTTGCTTAATTTGCACATATTCATGCGCTGAAGCTATCCATCCATTCACAAGGTTTATATATATATATATATATATATATATATTTGCCACATTAATTGTCTCACTTCCATCTTTCCATTTGTCGGTCATACGTAACCACAAAATTCCTTCCATTTATAAAAATTCAAAACATATATTTTTTTTAAAGGAAAATCATTTTTATTCACTCTTCTCTCCAATTATTTATCTATGAAATTTCATTTTTTATATCAAATCCCGTATGTCGGTCACTAATTCCAACAACCAAATCTTCGTATCAATTACCACACAAAAGTTGATTGAAATGTAAATTTATTTGGAAGAAAAATATAAAGTACCAAAGTGAAAAATACAGGAAAAAAAAAAGAAAAAGATTCCGTCCCGTCAATCGCACTCCGACTTCTGGAAACGGTGCCGTATCAATGTCCGCTTGGGTTGGGTATGCTTCACCTCGAAAACGGCACCGTTTTAAGTCATCACCCACCTCTCATCTCGCGGTATAAATACTGACCACCGGCATTGGTAACTGCCTCCACCGCCGACCTCCGTCGCACTTATTTACACAAATGCCACCGCCTCTTCCCATTCCTCCTGCTCCTCCGCCGTTTCCGCTGCGTCACTGATCCGCAACCTTCGCTGGATAATTCTAAGCTGTTTGAAAATGGCCAAGAACATGAAGCAGAAAATCTCTGTGTTGTTATCCAAGCTTGCCGACAGAGACACTTTCGCAATGGCGGCGAAGGAGCTCGAGACTATTGTCAGAGGGATTGATCCCTCCGCCGGAAACCTCCAGCCGTTTATCTCCGTCATACTTTCCACCGATGCCGGAGATAAACCGGCGGTGAGGAAGCATTGTGTCCACTTGCTCACCGTTTTGTCGCTCTCTCTCCCTCCGAACTCTCTCTCTCCTTTTCTCTCTAGGATACTCACGCGCCTCACGCGCCGCTTGCGTGATCCGGATTCTTCCATCCGCTCAACTTGCGTCGGGGCCGTGTCGGTGCTCTCCTCCCGGACGACGAAGCCGCCGGTTGCATCGGCGT
>NW_010966092.1:750544-752367 GCF_000463585.1 Tarenaya hassleriana | reverse complement strand
GGATCCGGACTCTTCCATCCGTTCCACATGCGTCGCGGCCGTGTCGGCGCTCTCTTCCCGGACGACAAAGCCGCCGTTTGATTCGGCGTTCCTGAAGCCATTGTCTGATGCGCTCTTCACTGAGCAGGAGACCAATGCGCAGACCGGGGCTGCTCTGTGCCTCGCGGCGGCGATCGACGCGGCGCCCGATCCGGATCCGGGTCGGCTCGGGCGGGTGCTGATGCCGAGACTGGAGAAGCTGGTGAAATGCGACGCGTTCAAGGCGAAGGCCGCGGGTTTGGTGGTGATCGGAAGCGTGATCGGCTCCGGTGGTGTCGCTGGAGCAGCCATCGGATCCGGCGGATTGAAGGGTCTGGTGGACTGTTTGTTAAGTTTCTTGGGTAGTCAGGATTGGGCCGCGAGGAAGGCTGCGGCCGAAGCTTTGCGGACATTGGCGGCGATGGAGAGAGATGACTTAGCTGAGTTCAAGATTAGATGCTTGAAGATATGCGAAAGCAGAAAATACGACAAGGTTTTCTTGAATTTGATTTCATCGAGTATACGTTCTGCTTAAGCAATGATCCAGGGTTTGAATCAAATTTGTCTTGATTGTATAGGTGAAAGCTGTAAGAGAAGCCATGAATCAGATGATTCAGACTTGGAAACTTGTCCCTGATATCTCCGAGGAGGTTTCTCCACCCAGATCGAATGCTTCTTCCAAAGGTATTTTCGCCAGCACAATTCCCCATTGTTGTATATGTTCGTATGTGTGTGTATGTATACACACGGTCTCAGATGGAAGAAACTTGGGAAATCCGGTAATGGAATCATGGATATTTTCTTTTTTTAGCATGTATGAACCGGGACTAATCTCATGCTTCTATCCATTCTTTTTCCTGATTCAGTGTCAAAGCTTCTGGTTTTGACAAGTTTGGCGTTAAGACTGATGTTTGTTCATGTTTTCTGAATGTCTCCATTGGGGCAGATGGTGATGCAAGATATAGGCAATACCCTTCTGGATCTAAAGTTGCTTCAACCCCAGGTTTCGAATTTGCTAAAACGAGCAGATCGACTCCACCCGAGAGTTCCATAGCCACCACGACTAGGCGAAGGACCACCATGAGGATCACCGAGAAGAAAACCGGTCCAGTATCGAATACGAAACCAAATATAAGGAGAAGGTTGGACTGGAAATCTGGAGCTAATACTATTCCTACCGTTCCGCCGGTTGATGAAGAGAACGATCATGATGAAAATGCAAAGGAAACATGTCGAATCCATCATGAGAAGATGCAGAGGTTAAGTGGTGAAAGCTCTAGATTTTCTGCTACAACAGGACATGTCTTGTCTGAAAACCAGAATAGTAACTACAACAAGGGCTTTGAAGATTTGTCTTTGATCCGTAACCAGCTTGTTCAGATTGAACACCAACAATGCAGTCTAATGGATGTCCTGCAGGTTTGGAGCATTAAACCAAATGATCCAACCATACATATATGTATATAGATTTCTTTTGTTTTTCTCGGTTGCCGATCATGTCAAAACGTCTTTAACTCGTTTTTTTACCCCTATTTATCATTCAGAGATTCATAGGCAGCTCCGAAAACGGCATGCGTGCTCTGGAAACACGAGTTCACGGCCTCGAACTAGCGTTGGATGAGATCTCGTATGACTTGGCGGTATCGAACGATAGGATGACTGCTGGTCCAGACAGAAGCCATTGTTGTCTGTTTCCTGCTGCAGGATTTATCAGTTCCAAATTCTGGAAGAAAACCGACAACTCCCGGTATCCAGCTTCGAGATTGTCCACTTACGCAGGTACTCCATCTGTTTATCGGGTCAGC
>NW_010966092.1:733791-750323 GCF_000463585.1 Tarenaya hassleriana | reverse complement strand
GGAACGGAAATGCACAAAGGGTCGGAGTTAGAGACTCGAGAATGCGGCTTAACGGCAATGCTGGATTCATTGTCAACCCGTTGGCTGAGATTCCATCTGATTCTTCCGTGACAACGGGACCTGCAGGTAAGAGGCAAAATCCAAAACAAAAGCAGTTAAAAAAACGTGTCTTTTTATACTTAGCTTCGGGTCTGAGATCAAAGATAGAGCTTTCCCGTTGCAGGTCTGTGTCGTGACTGAGAGGGAGAAAGGGGAAGAAAGCCGTCGGTTCAAAGAATATCAGACAAAAACCACCATTGGTACTAAGTTATTTCAGTCAAACACTTGAATTTCGAGCAAAACCAAAAAGGGTCGAGAGGATAACACACACACACACGCGTGTACATATATGTTTGTCTCTTTGGTGAGTTGATGATGATTCTTCTTCACGTTTGCAACTCCGATATGGTTAGTCGGAGAGATCCAATAGTATGATGATGATGATGATGATGTGATGATGATGATGATGATCTTAAGACCAGACAAGGATTAGATGAACTCTAAAGCTAATGACTCAGCGAATTCTCTCGCTGGTAACTTCCTTAGCAAAAGTATCAGTAACACAAATCTCTAGAAACCCTAAAAAACTCGTAATAATGATCAAAACAAGAGTATGCATGTGTATGTATTATTTGTCTTATATTCAGACCTCGTTGATATTATATATTCTTTTAGATCGCAAAATTTTGTAACATTATGTTATAAAACAAGGTTATATATGATCTAAACCAAATAATATAATATAATCATAATCAAATTGAATTTGATATTAAAATCGAATGATTATGATTTCTAAGATTTAAGATTGACACATTTGAATTCAAATCGAATTTCAATAGAATAAAAATAATAAAATCAATACCAAACCAAATGTAAATGAAATTCGATATAAAAATCGAATGATTATAATTTTTCTAAAGTCTAAAAAAACTGAATTCGAATAAAAGTAAATGCAACCCAAAATGATATTTCACCTTCGGCTTTCTAGTACCCATAAAATATCCGAAATTTAGACACCTTCGACGTTGGGTTTCGAATTCTAAAATTCAAACCATTCGGATTTAAAATAAACCTCTGAACCCTAAAACCCAATTTAGAATCAAATACTTACAAACTCTCAAATATCCGACCGTGGGTTCAACTTTAGTATGTGTACTTCCGTAGACAAAGGAGAAGCCATTGTGAATAAAAGAAGGCTTTCACAAAAAAAAAAAAAACGGAATAAATAAGCAAACAAATGGAATAATAGCAAACACACACACCAAAAGAACAGCTTAATACATTAAAAAAAAACATTTATATAATATTTTTACCACTCTCCTCAAAGACCTCTTCAAAAATTGGCCCCTCCCTTCCTATACGTTTCTTTCTCTCTCTCTTTTTTTTTGTTGTTCAATGCTTTTTTTTTCTGCTATGAAACAGGAAGAAGAGGATCAACCAAGTTCAGTTCAAGTGGCTTCAAAGCTGCCTGAACGATCTCTTGCACTGTCCTGTTCCGACGGCACACGTCGGATATCTCTTCTACGTTTCCGAGCACGGAATTCACATTCAGGTCTGCCCCATGCGCTACATCGGATAACACCTTCAAGAACTTAGTTTGTTCGGCCTCTGTCACCGCCGTTCCGGGAATCCGGCAAACGCTTTCCTTTGCCCATCCTACCGCTTTCATCCCGTATGTCCTTGTCAGAGCTAGCATCGTGTATGTTACCTGCGAGAAAATTATACGTCCCATTTAGGGTTTAGGGTTTAGGAAAACTAAATCAAAATAGCAGTTATTATACCGTTTCTAGCCGAGAACTGGGCAGTGCTCCCGTTAACGAGGCAATCAAGATTCTGGAGATTGTAGGGCCTCGGGGAATAACGACACTGTCCCTGATTCGGATGTATTGTTCTTCCTTTACAGATTTCTCAAGATCGAAAATGTCGGACAGAAAGGTCAGTATGGAGTGGCAGGCTTCTCTGAAAAAAATGGGGTCAAAGCAATATTTGTTCATGTCAGCTTCTGTATCGAGGGGAAACACAAATGAACAAGTTCTCCCAACCCAATTGATCAATGTGAGAGAGAGAGAGAGAGAGAGAGTAAACCTGTGCTGAACTGTGATGCCAACCATTGAACAGTCCACAAGTGATGGAAATATAGCAGAATGAATAAATAAATGTGGGCAGTAGCGAATGCACCTCGACGCCAACAAGAAACAATCATCAGCTAGGTCTGGTCTAGCAGTGAACTCCTGCAAGAATATATATATATATACACATACACTTAAACGCCAAAAGATGATTCATATGAATAGAAACAAGAAGAAGATAATGCTAACTCCGGTAATAAACCTTGATACTCGTCAGAAGACATGTCGTATGAGCAAAGAGGGTTTCGATCAAGCTCTTCAGGTAGTCGGCACAAGATGGGTCCGAACCAAAAATCTGGCAGCCCAAGAAGGAAAAAAAAATCACACGCTCTGAAATTTTTCATGTCGAAGACGCACCAGTTGATCCATAAAGAGTAGAACTTACCTTAATAACCTCGCTAGAGAGATAAAGAAAGCATGGCTGATGATGTTGTTGATACAAGAACTGAACTTTTGCAAGCATTTCCCCGATCGTGTTAATTATGTATCTTCCAGAAGTACGTACCTGTAAATATAATATAGTCCCCGTCCATTTATCAAATAGCTCTCGGCCGACACATGGTAAAGCAATCTCGTCTTTTCTCATATCTATAGAAGGCCAATAAAGACGTCAATACCGCTAAGACTACCGTAACAGGCGAGAGTAAAAGATGAACGGGTAATTTCCCGATAAAAGCGAACAGGCAAGCCCAGGAAGCACACAGGCAATGAAATTACATTAAGATAAAGACAGGAAGCTCACAGCATATTTGCATGCCCTGCATAGAGATTCCATTGTTCTCATGTCCCAAGGACGGCTGCAACAGAAACATTCAACGTAAGGGGTAGCGTAAGAATTGGAGAATTTCGAAAAATATTATCGTGTCTAGAGATGCTTACACGTCAAATATAACTCTAAAGATTGCCCAATGCTTATTGATCTCAGCAGCCACAGCTTCAGGGTGATTTACATACCTAAATTGGTAATGTTTGCAAGTGAGATCAAATCCAATACATGGAGGCAGAAACTGCATTCTTGAGACATTAACCAAACCTGAAGAGGTAGGCAAACCGATCAATATGAACAGTTAATTCACGAGCATGCTTCTTGTCCAAACCTTCTTCTGCCGCTTCCTGGTTCACGAAATTTACAATTCCTAATACTATAAACATAAATTTCGTCAAGCAAACACATAAATTGTTAAGGTGGCTAACCTTTAGAGGAGATGCAGCCGACAAGCATAGCCTCTCTAGAGCATTCTTGGCCTGATCTGAAGGAAGTTCAGTAACAACCATACTGCAAAAAAAAAAAAAAAAAAAAAATTATGGGGCTGCATGGACTTGACAAAATAGATGTAAAATGCTATACCTTAGGGCTTCAACAAGATGTAACGAATCCTCTGCAGAGACCTTATAACCACTTCCGCCATTTATTGCCATACAGTAGATATCAAATAAACCATCAAAATATCCACAGAGATTTTTTCTGCAATCTGCAGTTGATATAGGACTATTAATACAGATTCTAGTTAAGTATAGAAAGGAACAATCTTGTGACTAATAAAAGGAAAACACAAAATACCAAAGAAAATGAACCAGATGTTGGAAAAAGGACAGGCAAGACACATATTAGGTTCAAAATGATTCTCTTTCTCTTTTATTGAAGGAGAGGTCAATAAGCCATCAACATATAAAAAAATCATTAGTTGTTCTAAAGCTACAAGTTTATGTTTACGGTCAGAATGGTGGCACATACCCTATGTCATGAAAAGTTATTTATGATTGAAGTCAAAATACGGCTGAAGAACACAAAACCTTCCAGCCCCGGGAGAGCGTACAACACAATCCCATATACTTGCCAGTATTGCAAGTGGATGCTATACTACACTAGCAAATCAACAGAGCCCATGTCATATCTTTTAGACCGAGTTGCAGTCAAACCTTTCGACTAATCCTGCTATCTTGTCAGGCCATCATCAATCACGATATCCATGGAACGCCAAAGAAAGCCGTAGGGAAGGAGATAATTCCACCAGGCATCTTAGAATAATAACAATCCTTGATTCCAATGGGTATGTCTCAGTTTTATCCATTGCGAACTCATCTAGAATAACGGAGTCCCTTAAAGAATTCCTATATCAACTGTCAGAATCACCCATAAAGTGCTTTTTCTTGCACAATTATTCTTCCCTCCTAGCATTTGCAGTTTGCAAGAACTTTCAAGCAAGTCAGTCATATGCACCTTGAGAAATTATTGCAGCTCTCTCTTAATAACAAGGTCATAACTTCATATTTTCCTAAAACAAAACTAACAATTAGCATTTGGTTGAACGTGAGAGAACTAAAAATTATGAACTGATTGATTCCCTAAATTCGTGTGCTATAAATTTATAATGGGTCAGGCAAGCTTTATAGTTTAAAGATAAAAATGTTCCCTGGTAGAAGAGAAACCTTTCAGAAAATCTGTTGAAAAAGATACACAAGGATAGCTGGTCTAGTCCTGAAATGAATATAAGGCTTGAAGTATTTTTTTATAAAAAAATTCCAAGGCTTGCTTGTTCAAATCCATGCCAAGACCAAAACTATTGGTGTCATGTCAAGAGAAAGAGAGAGAGAGAGAGAAGATTGCTTTTCTTTGTAGGAGAGCACTACCTCCCATAATATTGTCAATGTTATGCTCAGAAGACGGAAAGAAACAAGATGGCAAAATTCGGAAGAGAGTATACAATACCGTCACATATATGCCTAAAAGCCAAAGCTGCAGCTGCTGCACAGTATTCGGATGTGCCCATTCCACTCAAAAGAATTCTTATAACGGACGGCAATATAGACAGACTTGCTGGTGCAGCATTAAGCCATTTTGAATATGCCCCAACAAGTAAGCATGCTGAAATCACACATGCAAAAAATAATTCTGATTATTTGATACTTCAGATATGATAAAGCCATTGGTCCAGGAAAGATATAAGCAACTCTGAATATCAGGAACCAGTGAGTTTGCAGAAGGCACCCCATCTAACTTCTCTCCTACATGTTATATGTTAGAAGAAAATCTGATCACCTGTCTGAAGCAATTGGGCTTGCTGAGGAAGAGTCTGAAGCAAGGCCATCACCTGCAAGCAGAAGATAAGGGGGAAGAGATTTAAGTGAGTCAATAGCTAACACAATTTCAGCCACAAAAGGAAAAAATAAGCAATACAAGCATCTAATAGAAGCCATAAATACTTTTAATAACATAAAAACTGGCAATCCATACTTCTTCTGAGGCATTGACAAAAATGAAAATGGCCAGCAGCAGCACGATATAGCCATCTTACAGAGGGGGGAGGGGGGAGGGACTATAAGTTTAAAGAGCACATACCTGGGGCATCACTTCAGCTTCAACAACTGAGACATAATTTGATATTGCCCATATACAGAACAAAATAGCTTCTGCTGGATGCCATTCACTAAATTCATTTCCTGACTGAGCATTGGCCTTGACAAATGTAAGATGTCAGTGTCAAAATTTGATGTTCAAAATCCAAAGGATCATAGAGAGTTTTCCATCTGCAATTTTATTTCCGCATTAAAATATTGGAAGTTGCAGCAACTTTGTTTCAACACCTCCAATGTTAATTAACAATAAAAGATTAGTACACACCTCAAGAAGCTTCATAAATAGAATCTTAAGGGTTGTATCACCTCCTAATATGGATGCTGCATCTATTAAGACATCTGCAACAGCTGGCATCATCACAAAGTCTATCAGAACAATTCAAGAAATAAAGCCCAATCTCAACAAAATGAAACAAGAGAAGGAAGCAATTGCGTCGTCTGGGGTCATCGAACAATTCATGATGACCAACATGCTAATTAGCAAATGGTAACAAGTAAAACAGGAGTAAGATGCAAACATCATCACTAATCAAGGGAGAAAATTATTTAGAGAGCATAGTAAAAGGAATTACCCCTGTAAAACCAATAGACTAAACGCGAACTAACCTCAGAAGATTAGCAGTCTATCTGCTCTGGGAATCAAGTTTGAATAAAGAACACAGACAGACGTAAACAGGAATAAACAATCAACTGGCTTCATTTCATCATCTATCCCCCAGGGACTTTACATCTCACTCGAGTGCAACATCTGATGACATATAAATGATGGAAATCATGGAATACCTATGTCCTGAAAATATTGTCAAACTTCTCAACTTTTCTATTCCATGAGTTTTAGTTCCAGCACCCTTTTACAATCTATTCCAAATCCAAATCAATTGCCCGGAATGCTTTCATCACTTTACTTCATAGAAGCAATGTAATATGTCATTCAATGCCACATTGATTAAAACACAATGTAGAGGTCTCTGTGTGTGTTATCCTAGCTAAAGAAATGTCGTCACAAGCAGATAAGATTACCATATCTAGTCTGCTTGAATTCTTTAAGGTCCTCATATGAAAGGCCTTGATAATCTTGAGGATATTGAACTCTGAAGCTAACCTGTGAAGGACAACCAAGCCGGTCTAGTAGTTTAAATCCACAAGAGGAAACACAACTCCATAATGCACCTAATGCATACACCGATGACAATAATCGAGCTAGTTTTTCAATTTCCTCCAAAAGATGACCTCTCAAACCAAATTCTAGCAATCTGACACTTTATCCAAAAAAAAATGCAATTTCATATTACAAAAGATAGCATTCACCAACACATAAGGATTCTACTCATGTGTAGGTTGAAGCTAAACTATAGAAAACGGTCACGTCTTGATTAACAACAGGCCGGCAGTATTACATAATAGAGAGTGGATAACAAAAATGAACTCGGGGAGTATCTCAAGACAAACTCACCAAAGATACAAGTGACTCATAGGCTGACCGGAAGATATGCAGCCTCCGGTTTCTCTCAGCTTCAATGGATGCTTCATTCCCCAAAGAAATATAAGAGTCCCTGGCAAGTTAAAAGTGCATGCTCAGATTATGGCACTAGGAACAACTAGCACACATTGACAAGGAAGAAATTACCTCTTCATCAAAGTAAGCTGAAGACTATGCCAAAAGTTGAAGGTCATTGAAGCTATATCATATTCCGGGTGTGAAGTAACTTCTATTAGGGCATGGACAATAACCATCGATTCATCTGAGCCTGGAGTTAAGAAGAAGAGTAAACCCCATGGAATCTATTGAAACATTACTCCCTAGGAATGCTTTATGATACCACTCCACATGATGCAACTAAGGGGTCAGGAGTACTAAAAAGCAAACAAGAGATAAACAAGAAAAACTTGAAACATGGGATAGTGAAAAAGTGAGGGCTACATACCAGTAGCAATCAGTTCAACATAGGAATCACCTATGTCAGCGAACAATCGAGCAATGGCTTTGACATCTTCTTCATCCTGAAGAGAAATGACTCTAAGAGATAAAAGAATGCGTGACTGAAAGAACATTTTTTTTGTTTTCACCATGATTGAAGACTTTATAAGAGGTCCTTTGCCAATGCCAGAAAATGAGCCAGCCTTTACCAACCTACCTAAGCACACTATCATAGCCGGCCAAGCCTCAAACCAGTAAAACAAGAAATATGTGCAATAGTATCACCTTATGCATGCTCCAAACGAGATTTATCCATCTATTTGTCCAAATATAAAAATAAAACTAAGATCACATTCCGTACCTTAGAAGAATCTCTCAAATGTGCCTTGAGACCCAAAACTTGAGGCACAATTACTTGGATTAAGGACGTCTGTGCAGAAATGCCACCAGAGCTCGGAGATGTCGTGTGATGTATCAATTCAGAGATGACTGCAAAAATGAAAAAAAGAAAATTCCAGTTCACGCACAAAAGTTCTAATAACGTACTCTATATTTCAGAAGGAAACCTTGACTCATAAATTGAATAACCAATAAAAAACACCTAAAAACATCCAGGTGTTTTTTTTATCGTTTCTTCCATTAATAACTTAGCCATCATGAATCTCACAGAAATCACAAAATCTTCTCATGTCATAATGGAAAATGCCACTTTATGATAAGTGAAGTATATCCTGGTGAGAAGGTACAAGCTAAAGGTAGAAATAAAATGACATTCAAGCTACAATTAAACAAAGGGATGTGAAGGGGAATGGCTACACACTAAACCAATCTAAGTGGTAAACCATAGCGACCAAAGAGAGGGTTTATCATTTTGAGGAAATGACAAAGCAATTCAAGGCATTCGACCCAACACACTCTAAAGAGTCTTTTCCAACATGTTTCTTGAAATTTACTGCGACTTCAGGTGGATCTCGAACTTAGAATTAAAGGAAAAATGCAGTCTAGCAACATCTGAAGCTTTCTTTAGAGTCTCACTAGCCATCCGACCTAAAATGATCTAAAGATTCTTTTCCTATGTGTCTTGAAATTCAAAGCTTGACAACAAAGATCCAAGTAGGTATTTTGTGGATCTCGTACTTTGAATAAAATTAAAAAAAGTAAAGTCCAACAAGACATATCGCAGCTTTCTTCAGAGCCCCACTAGCAAAAAATTTCAAATTTGACCTCATTCAAACAAATTATGCTTTTGCAAGGAAATGGTGTTCAAAATTTTTGCAGACTGAAGAACAGAATATCATGAAGAGCATTCAAAAGGCTTCAATGGTCTAAAGCTATATGGGCAGCCCAAGGTATACCGTTCACTGATGCCTCTGAAAGCGGATCACAGTTCAAACTTGAGAGAGCTGCATGCACCAATGGATGACACGCAAGCACAGCTCCAGGAAGCCTAAAAAACCGTTACAAAGCAATTACCACCAGCAGTTTAGGTAGTCTCATGATCATCCAATTGTATGTCGGTGAGTAGAAAGAACAGCCAATCAAAGTCCAGTAAGTACAACTACTCATCTCAAAAGTTAGTCCCACATGTCCTAGAATCCTCAATTGGAAAAGTTAAAACCCAAATTTTACAATAGCTCAGGGTCACATGCCGTCAAACGTTATTTCTATGAGAATAACAGTATATATTAACAACGGTCAATTTTTCCACCTGATGAATTTTGATTGAACATTTTACAACTGAGAGTTTGATTCTAGGTAAACGAGAGAGAGAGAGAGAGAGAGAGAGAATGAGAACAGATCAGGAAGGACCATACCCATGCCTAAGTCGAAGCCAAGAAGAGAATGCCTCGAGAACCTGAAAACCAAAAAATCACGAAAGAAGACAGTCCCGAATTAAAGAGATCATTGCAGCACCATGTAATGAGACCTCCATATACTCTGTGCATTTAGTGACAATGGAAAACGTGTTCCAGAAAATAAAGAAACCACTAGCATAAACTTCAAACAGTAGAAAAAATATCCCACCATCCCCATAGCCCTAGGCCCCTAGAGAATATAGATAAGCTCCAACCTGTTCCTTAAGTTCCGTTATATTTAAGCATGCTGTCAATATACTAAGTGCGACCTCCATTTGAGAAGTGAGCTCATTCTCAAATTGACGGCGCCGATCAGGACGAGCTGCTATTTTGTAGTTAAAAGCCTCCTGGAACAAAAATCAGACGATCTTCATCGCTAGATCACAATTCAAACGCATCAAAGGTTGTCAACAACAAGTGCCATAAGAACATACTCCCTAAGGGAAAATAAAAGAACAAAAGACACATCAACTGCTCAGCCGTACCAATGAGTTACCAACAAAACAGAGCAAGAAAAGGACTTGGCAAATCAACTTGGGAAATCATTACAAGCATTTTCGTTAGTTAACAAATGATTTCTCACATTCGTTGCAGGTAACACCGTGCACAAAAGCTTTCTTAAAAATATCAAGCTCTAATTGAATCAATATCTACAAATTAAAAAATACCTTTTTAAGAGTGAAATACAATATACACATTCATACACACACATAAGCACACATCCATGGACAAGAATATACAATAGTCTAACAGTGAACAGGAAAAACATATTCATTAAAGCCCTCAACAACTAAGCTAAGGTAGTTCTATTGTAATCTTATGTCAACATGCTAGCATACCTCAAAAAGGGCGCTAAACAGATCAAGTCAGTCCAAAAGTAACCTTTTTCAGTTACATTGCTGAGAGAAAAAATCGGAGTTTAAACAGAAGAAATGAGATAACAAAACACTATTCCATACTGCTATACCTCAGGTAAAACTGTCAACAGTTCCAAGAAACCAGGTACATATTCAGGATGCATATTCATTTCATCCCTTAGCCAGTAAACAATACCACCATCTCCCCAATCTCCTGCAGGAACATGCATGGCTAAGGCTGCAACTGCTATACTAATCTGCAACACAAAATATTTGACTAAGAGTATTGAGATACGAAGTGAACAAATTTTAAGGAAAGTCAGATATGCACATGATCGGAAAGTTTTTCTGAAGCATACCTGAGTCCTAACTTTTGGAGGGCCTTTGTGAAACTTTTTCAACAAAGCCTGCATTTAAGAAACCAATGAATTTAAGTTGCACTGGGAAAACTGAGAAAGTATTAGAGCATAGCCTCAATTATTCATGCTGGAAAGTTTATGAGGTATTTCAGACAGTTCCGATGAGAAGCAAAACATTGTAAAACCTAACTGTGATTATATACTATTCCCGGGACGCTACGCTAGCACTTGAGTGCCCACAACATTTGACCCACAAGCTCAAACACAAAACTTGAGACTGTAAATAGATAGATCAGATTGCAATTAGAACTTCTGGAATAGGTTAGGAAATAATTACGTAAAACAAGATTAATCTAAATTCGAATATTCTATACTACAACTAGCTATGAATTTAAATTCTAACCTCCTACAAGTACAACCCAATATAGGCCACTAAGAAAGATCCCCCATTATGCTCTTCAGAGAAAGTCAAAATCTCGTATACGCAGCATATTCAGAGCCGAATCGATATACACAAACATGCAGCACTATATAGTGGCTCATAGAAAGTCTGAATACTAACTTACAGTTAAAGAACCCCGTAGCTTTTGAAAAGCCCCTGGTGGTAGTTCTTCAAAATCCCGCTGAACCTTTGAATTAGATAAAGCATCATATAAACCAAGATTTAGACTATTAAACAAGTATAGAATCCGTATCCATATGAATAAAACAACTTCCAGAGAAATCAAATTTGTGTTACCTTGCTTCTAAGGGTCTGAGAACAGAATATCAAAGTCTCCAAATTGCTGGAAGAATCATGAAGTAAATTATCCGCAACCTACAGAACATTCAAAAGATGAACAATACTTTAAAAACATCACAGCCACCGAAACATAAAAAAAGCTGAGGAAGCGAAAATTCCGATCCTTGAAATCAAGAAGCATATTTCGATCAAGAAAAACATTTAGCCACTAAAAGAACATAAGAAAACCAAGAAAATCAAATTCTTCAACACTGAAAAATCTACTTAAAAGCTCTAAGCCTACTTCTCCATGCTAAATAATAAAGAGTGATGATTGAATCTGAAGTCTATCTGTACAAATTCAAAATCACATCACTCGTATTGAAAACCCAGTTCTCGTCTCCTCACATTCATCATTTTCAATAGCAAAAGAAGTAAAATTTTTCTACTCCTCCATATCATCAACATATCTCCATCTTCTTACATTTAGCCACTGAAAGGGCATAAGAAAAACCAAGAAAATCATATTCTCTGACTGAAAATTCTACTTATACGCTCTAAGCTAAATAACAAAAAATGATAATTGAGTATAAAGTGTATCTCTACATTTATCATTTTCTAGAAGACACAAGTCAAAGCTAGAACATATCTACAGAAAAACTGCTGCTGAAGAAGCTACAATCGAAAACAATAAATCCATATTCTTGTATTGAAATACAAGCAAGAGGAACCGACGAACTGGGCATCCAAAGCTGGAAACAGACCCAGAAAGAATTAGGAGGGAGGGAGAGAGAGACTCGCCTGCCAGGCATCGAGAGTTCCCTGGAAGTTCTGGAGCCATCGATCGGCTTGAACACGCACTGTATCGTCCGGGTGATGATACAACGCATTTAGGGCTTCTTTCACCGCGTTCTGGTGCTCCATCGCCAACCCTCCGCAGTGCCTCAATACGCGACACGAACCACCGGGAGAAGACGAACCAAGAGAGCGAAGAAGAGGGAAGAAATCGCCGAGCTGAAATCAGGGGTTTTTCTGAACCGATTACGAAAATTTTGAAAATGAGAATCAGATTTCGCCGAGAACAAAAATTTAGAGTGTCTTTTTTATTCAACACTAATTATCAAAAGGGCCCTTTTTTTGGCGCCCCTCTCTCCGTCGGACAAAGAGCGATCGAAAGTTCGGACTTATGATGTGGAAGAGACGATGAAAGACAGATAGAGAGTTCTCAGCCGTCAGATCTGATGACTTTTGACTTAAAGTCAAATCCAAAGTTCAAATGGAAGGGGGCGAACACCCAATCATCTGACGCCACGTGTCAGCCTCACAAAGATTTCAGAATCACACAGAAGTATCTGCACTAAACAAAAGACAATACAGAGAGTAAATGAGGTGAAATTCTCAGTACAAATCTACGTGGTTGGCACAACAACAACGCTGTGATGATTTCAGAATCACACAGAAGTATCTGCAATTAAACAAATGTTACCAAGGTCAAAATTGCAAAAATAACCGCAAATGTCAATTTTGATTTTAAGGGATGATCTTCTAGGTTTAAGATTTTTTAAAAAAAAACTAAAATGACGAAAAGACTAGTTTGCCTTTAAAAAAATTGAGTACGTGGCAACTCTATGTATATTGAAAAAAACCTTCAGAAAATTTATTGTCTCACTTTTTCTAAAAATTCAAAACGCAATTTTTTTTTCTTTTTCTTTCCAAAGAGATTTCGTTGGCGATTCTAACAACAAATTTCTCAATTTTCGTTTTACACTCGACATATTTCTCTACTATGATGAGATCTCACATTCCAAAATTGAAGAATTTGAGAATGTATGGAAAGTGTTCGATAAAAATCTTCAGATAAATTTTGGCTCTTAAAACGTCATACTGGTCATATCGGTCAGACTTTCGTCATACCGATCAGATTTTGATCAGACGTTCACAATTTGGTCAGCCGGTCACACTTTGAGTGAATATGACTTATATTAAGAATTTTTTTTTATACATGGAATTAGATCACCAAAACGATGAAATGTATTCTTATAACTCTTATACAACTTTTTGAATCGTTTAAACTTAATTTAGACCTTTATTTTTCGTGTAAAAATGGTCATACCGGTCACACTTTGATAAGACGGTTATACATTGGTCATATAGTCAGAATTTGGTCAGACAATCAGACTTCTTGAAAATTGATGAATTTATCATTTTAAAAGTGTTAATATGGTATAATAATAATAATCTCATATAACACGTTTTTTAAATTTAAAATCGGTCAGACGGTTAGACTTTGGTCAAACCGATGATACTTTGGTGAGACGATCAGACTTTGGTCATACAGTCAGACTTTGGTCATACCGATCATATTTTGATCATATCATTAGACTGGTCATAGGATTAAACGAGCCACACTAGTCAGATTTTTTCAAAAATGATGAATTTACGAATTTAAAAGTGTAGAAACATGTTTTTCTTATCTTGAATTTTGGCTTATTAGGGTTTCACTTCGATTCGATTCGAAGAAACAATTAGACTTGACAAACTTTTCATCTAGAACGAGATCCGACACACCAAAGTTGAAGAATTTGAGAATGCATTGAAAGTGTTTGATGAAAATTCTCAGAGAAATTTTGGCTACCGAAATGTCACAACGGTCAAACCGATCTGATTGTGCTCATGGTGCCAAGAACAACGATGTCATCAACAACTCCTTCCAAAGAGACCTAAAGTAATAGGAATGTTTATGTAACACATTGAGTACAATTGACTTATGTTGAGATATTTTTTTTCCACGTGAAATTAGAACTCCAAAATGATGTAAAAGTATTCTTATAAACCCTATACAACTTTTTGAATCGTTTAAATTTAATTTAGGAATTTTTTTCGTACCCAAATGATCATACGGTCATACTATCATACCTTGGTCAGACGATCAGACTTGTTCGAAATTGCATAATTCATCGTTTTAAAAATGTTAACATTGTAATAATCACATCATATCATAAATATTTGAATTTCAAATCGGTCGTAGCAATATCGATTGAGGACATTTTTTGTTTGTCAATGTAACTCCTTCCAAAGAAGACCTAAAGTAATAATAGTGTTTGTGTAACACATTGAGTACAATTGACTTATGTCGAGAGATTTTTTTTTCCACGTGAAATTAGAACTCCAAAACGATACAAAAGTAATCTTATAACCCCTATACAACTTTTTGAATCGTTTGGATTTAATTTAGGTATTTTTTTCGTACCCAAATGGTCATACGGTCAGACGGTCATACCTTGGTCAGACGGTCAGACTTGTTCGAAATTGCATAATTCATCGTTTTAAAAGTGTTAATATTGTAATAATCACATCATATCACAAATATTTCAAGTTCAAATCGGTCGTAGCAATATGGATTGAGTACATTTTTTGTTTGTCAATGTAACTCCTTCCAAAGAAGACCTAAAGTAATAGTAGTGTTTGTGTAACACATTGTCTACAATTGACTTATGTCGAAAGATTTTTTTCCATGTGAAATTAGAATTCCAAAACGATGCAAAAGTGATCTTATAACCCCTATACAACTTTTTGAATCATTTATATTTAATTTAGGTATTTTTTTTCGTACCCAAATGGTCAGACGGTCATACCTTGGTCAGACTGTCAGACTTGTTCGAAATTGCATAATTCATTGTTTTAAAAGTGTTAACATAGTAATAATCACATCATATCACAAATATTTCAAGTTCAAATCGGTCGTAGCAATATGGATTAAACACATTTTTTGTTTGGCAAAGTAACTATTTCTAAAGAAGAACTAAAGTAATAGTAGTGTTTATGTAACACATTGGGTACAATTGGCTTATGTTGAAAGATTTTTTTTCACGTGAAATTAGAACTTCAAAACGATGCAAATATACTTATAACCTGTATACAACTTTTCGAATCGTTTAGATTTAATTTATGACCAGTTTTGCAAGTATGACCAGTTGGACGAGTTTGAGAAGTATGACCGGTCTGACCATTCCGATACGTATGTATGACTAGTTTCCTGAATTCTCCCGTTTTGATGAATTTCACAAATTTAATGATTTCGACTAGTTTGAATAACATGAATCATGATATTTCTGATAAATATATCATTTTTTATTCAATCCATATTCATATGGATTAAATATAAAGATGAAAAAACAACAAAGCAAAAATGCTTACAAATGCTCAAATTTAATAACGAAATTTATAAACAATACTTTCCTTTATTCAGATCTGTGTTTAATCGATGAAATGCTCAAACTTAATGTTATTTTTTCACAATAAATTAGCTAAAAAAGAAATGGAGATGAAGGCTTCAAACCACGATAGTTCGACAGAGGCAAGAGTGGGGAGAGAGAGAGGTGGGAGAGGAGATAGAGAGGAGGGAGAGGAAAAAGATCTATAATATATTTTTTAATTTAATAATAAATTAAAAACGAATGGTATTTTTGAAAAGATACAATTATGAGGTTATGAGTTTGTGTTGTCTTTTTTTTTAAAAGTCAAGGTCATCCCTTGAAGTCAAATCGACAATTGGGGTTATTTTTGCAATTCCCTCTGTTACAAGAGACAATACAGAGAGTAAATGGGCAAAATTATAAAAATAACCCCAAATATCTATTTTACTTCAAGAGATAACCCACTAGGTTTAAGATTTTCAAAAAAAAAAAACTAAAATGACGAAAGGACTAGTTTGCCCTTAAAATATTGAACACGTGGCAATTCTTTATATAGTGAAAAAAAACCTTCGAAAAATTTATTCTCTTACTTTTTTTTAAAAATTCAAAACGTTTTTTTTTCTTTTTCTCTCCAAAGAGATGTCGTTGGCGATTCTAACAACAAATTTCTCAATTTTCGTATTACACTCGACATATTTCTCTACTCTGATGAGATCTCACATTCCAAAATTGAAGAATTTGAGTGTAATAACCCGTAAATTCGACTTTCAAACCAAATTTTAGGAAAACATATATGAGCCATAAAAATGTCCCTAAAATATTAAGTTAGACCCTAACCAAGTTGACCCGAAGGATTGGACCGAAACGAGCGAGAAAAACGGACGAAAACGGGCCAGAACGTCCGGTCTGACAAGCAGACCGTCCGTTCCAGGCCAAGCGGAACGTCCGTTCCGCTTGTGCAGACCGTCCGTTCCGGCGGTCTTGGCCAGGTCACGCGCCGCCTCCCTTTCTGCTGAGTCACCGCCGCAATTTCGGCCTCCCTCCGGCGTGTGCCACCTCCTGCTTCTTCTGGGACGCGAGAACTGCCCTAGGTCCGCCCA
>NW_010966092.1:723445-733486 GCF_000463585.1 Tarenaya hassleriana | reverse complement strand
GCGAGATCCGACGCAACCGACCCCTGTACCCAATCAATCTTGACCCGTTCCCTACCCGAACCTTATGAAACTTGAATGAAACCGACTTACGGTAAGTAAAACCTTCGGAACGAGCTGAATTGGTAATCCGGAATGGTCGGACCCAATTTGATCGGATCGGAGGATAAAAAGAATAAAATGAATGTAAAGGAACGAGATCACCAAAATGTCAAGTAAAGACGTGTGTATATCCGATTGAAGTATAATAATATATGAATGCATGTGATTGGGGAATCGGGTCGTTGGCATGGCGTGAGACCTTATTCCGGAGGGCCGGGATATGGTTGAGCGTGTGATTGTAGCGGGTTTGAGGTGATATCCCGATGGTTGCATTGTTGGGATCTCCTCTTTATGATCTCCGACCCGGGTCGGGTTTCATATTGAGGAGACATGATTGTGATTGGTTGCCCACGGGCAGAGCTTGGAGCCGATGATACACGTGATAGTTTTGAGTGATTCGGCTATCACGGGGTTGAGGAAATCCTACGGTTACACTGTAACCGCGCCAACGTTCCACTAGCTATGGAACGGGATCGGGATTGAGTGATTCTCCCGGCAGAGACTGGCAATACATTTACCCGTGACTCGGGATTGAGCGATTCTCCCGACGAGGTTATGCGAAGGAACTCAGAAAGACCTGAGCTCGGGTCCAATGAGTTTCTCCGTGGCGGACGGCCGGCGAGAGGTTGTCAGTTGTGTACTGACTTCGCTCGACATAGTCGGTGGTGGCCTGGAGGAGGCA
This sequence comes from Tarenaya hassleriana, assembly GCF_000463585.1. NCBI lineage: Eukaryota > Viridiplantae > Streptophyta > Magnoliopsida > Brassicales > Cleomaceae > Tarenaya > Tarenaya hassleriana. The sequence continues at coordinate 732,705 of NW_010966092.1, read as the reverse complement.
CCTGGCGCTCTGGCATCGAGAGGTGACATCGATGTCAGAGGGGATGGTTGATGTATTATGTTTTATGGAGTAGGGATTGGATGACGTATTTTATTGTTCCGGCGATTGCCGAGGAGAGCGGGGGATGTGCGTTGCACATGGAGCGTCCTTACCCACGTGTGTGATGCACACGTGGAGATGATTTGACGGTACGGTTATTACTGAGAGACCCGATGGGTCGAGTTATGACTCGTGTACATATGTCCTGGACTGGTGAGACCAGATCCTTGCGGTATCCTATGTGTGCGATGCACATAGAGATGATTTGACGGTTATGTCCGATGATACATCATGCGGACTGAGTGTGTGTGAAAAGTGAATTAATTGTGCGATTGAGTGAACTGTGTTTTCCTGGCATGAAGTGTGTATATATGTATATACTTATATCTAGTGTGTGTATAATATTGCTTGTGTTTGGCCATTTGCAATTTGAGTATGATCTTCGGGTCTAACCCGAAGTACTCACTAAGCACGTAGCTTATGGACGTTGTTATGCAACGTTTCAGGCACGGAGCAGTATTGGCAGCAGCAGGACGAGGGTACTGGTGACGCGTGAGGAGTTTATCTGGATCATGTACTTTTCTTTCTTTGGACTTATGTTGGTTCGCACGGGCGGTGACTTGACTTTGTATTATATTATAGTTACCGTCTTTATGTTGGTGTGTATACTACTGTACGTGGGTTTGTAAACAGATACTTGTTTTCCGCTGCATGTGTAATAAAATAAAATGTTTTTAAATTCCCGCTATTTTATTATATGGTTGAGCGTCCATGTGGCACAACTCGTGAGCGGGAGACGGGTTACGGGTGTCACATTGAGAATACATGGAAAGTGTTCCATAAAAATCCTCAGAGAAATTTTGGCTGTAATACCCCGAAACCCGATTCGAATATTTAATTATTTTCGAGAATAAATAATTAAATAGAAACATCGCGTTATCATCAAAACGGGAATATATAATAAGGGAAAAAGGAACGAGAAAACACCACGTACGAAGAGACGAGAAAAGACGGAGAAATATTGAGGAATTTGCCCAGACCGAGCGGTCTAGGATGTGGATCGACCGGTCCAGAGGCGGACCGAGGATCGGACCGAACAGACTGAACACGCGAAGAAAACCCAGAAATCTGGTCCAGACCGTCCGGTCTGGAGAACAGCGAACGCAACTGGCCAACTTTCTACCTTGGGATGTGTATTTCTCTGCGTTTCAGGGGCCCACCGGCGTCAAGTCACCGACCAATCCGTTCAGGGCGATGCAGGCTCGATCTTGGGCCTGGGCTTGAGCCCATTCGACCTCCCTCTCGCAGCATAAACCTCTCCCAAGTCAGGGACTTCACCATTTTTGAACAGATTGCAGAAAAATAGAGAGAGAGGAGAAAGAGAGAAGGGCGAGAAACAGGGGGAACCAGAGCAAGGAGAGCTCGGGAACTCCAAGGGGGACATCCCTAGAGTGTTTAGAAGAGGGTTTCGGCGAGCAACAGACCGGAAAACGGCAACAAATCCGATCAAAACCAGATCTGAGCTGAAACAGAGGTGAGTGGCTCGAGTTCCATCTGTGTGAGCTCGTTCTGAGTGTGTGATTGTGTTATTTCGATGGCTTATTGATTGGATTAGATAGAGGACGTTTCAATGAATATTTAGCAACAAACGACACGTAATTTGGTGGAGAAACGAGTGAGATATGGTCGATTGAAGTTGGACAAAAATCTGGAAATCGCGAAATCGCGATCTGTTCTTCGCCCAGTCTCTAGACCGACCAATCTGGACCCGGACCGACCGGTCCAGACCAAAAATCAGACCGAGAGGTCTCAGAATGGCACGGAACACATAGACCGACCGGTCCAGATCCTGGACCGACCGACCTAGGCTAGAATAAGAGGAAAATGACTCGGAATGAACCAGAAGACGTGGACCGACCGGTCTAGACCTGAATTACGATGAAAATAGACCGAATGATCCTGGAAAAGGAATAGAGACACAAGGATCGATCGACCCAGGATACAAATCCACCCTTCGGCGAATCTTTGATTAGTTACACGCGGTGAGATGTGTGATCCAACGATGAGAGTGACTCGTTGTGTGATTATTCTGGGTAGTTTGCATAGCGTTAATCGGTATCTCGGTCGGGGCCGAATACCGCGATACGGTGATTGTATTGGGAAGATATGCACGTTGATTGCCATGTTTGTAGCTCACTCGTGCGACGAGTGCAGCATGATTGTGTTTGTGATATAGTCGTGTGCGACACGACGACCAACGTCATGGACTTGACGGGCGTGCGAGACGCCCGGCTATGGCAGAACCCTATGGTGGACTCCATACGATTCATCGTTTTGTACGATTCATCGTTTTAAAAGTGCTAACATCGTACTAATCATACCATATGATAGATTTCTCAAGTTGAAATTGGTTATAGCAATACGGATTGAACACCTTTTTTGTATGTCAATATAACTATTTTCAAAGAAGACCTAAAGTACTAGTAGTGTTTGTGTAACACATTGGATACAATTGACTTATGTTAGAAGATTTTTTTTTCATGTGAAATTTGAACTCAAAAACGATGTAGTAGTATTTTTATAACCTCTATACAACTTTTTAAATAGTTTAAATTTAATTTAGACATTTCTTTTTCGTACTCAAATGGTCAGACGGTCATATGGTCAGACGGTCATACATTGGTCAGACGATCAGACCTGTTCGAAATCGCATAATCCATCGTTTTAAAAGTGTTAACATAGTAATAATCATATCATATCATAAATTTAATGGGTATGATCAGTTTGACCACTTTGATGATTATGACCAACGTTACCAATTTTGCGAGTATAACCAGTTTAACCAATTTAAAAAGTATGACTAGTTAGAAGTACGACCAGTTTGATCATTCTGACACGTATGTATGACCAGTTTTCCGAATTTTCTCATTTTGACGAATTTCACGTATTTAACGATTTCGACCAGTTAGAATAACGTGAATCATGGTATTGCTGATGCATATATCATATTTGCTTCATCTGTATCATCTAGATTAAATAGAAAGATAACAAAACAACAAATCACAAATCCAAATTTAATAACGAATTTTTGAAACAATATGTACCTATTATTAAGATTTGTGTGTAATCGATGAAATGTCCAAACTTAATATTGTTTTTTTATAACAAATTAGTTGAAAAATAGATTGGAAATGAAAAGAACTTGAAGATCAGAATGGGCAAGAAAAAACAATGTAGTTTGTTAGACATATGGGGATAGAGAGAGAACTGGAAAGAGGGAGAGAGGGTTGAAATATTTTTAAAAAATAAAAATATTAAATAAAAAATGAAGGGTAGTTTTGGAAAGATATAAGAATATGAAATGATGTTGGTTTTTTTTAAAAAATGACATTTAAAATCATTTTGGCAATTCCTACACTAAATGAGGTGAAATTCTCAGTAGAAGATACCTGGTGGCACAACACTGTGATGATTTTAGTTTGGTCAGATAGTGGAAATAATACAAGGAAAAGAATCAAGGGTTAAGTCCCTCTATTGCCTAAAATTGCTAATTACATAAACATAAGAAAAAGATTATTCAAAGTTCCCATCATCAGCCTGCATCTGCAGCCACTCTGGCTGAGGCCCTCGTCCTTCCTCGGCTTCTCGTTGGTCAAATACAGTCCTCTGAACGTCGAGCGGGTGAGCGCCAATCTGTAAAAACACAACACCCGAGTCGTAGGAAGTTAAGAAATTGCCGAGAAAGAGGAAACAAAAAACTCGGTCTTTGGTTTATATGTATGTGAAAATGATTTTAAAAAAAATGGATCTTTTCATCCAATGGCCAGGAAAGGAAATCCATGAAGGATACTACGGAAAGAAATGCAAGAATCGACTTCATGTTCAATCAAACAAGGGTGAATGGAAAGAGATGATGAAATGGTTGTGGATAGAAATGGCAAAAACAGAGCCCACAATGATTGAAGAAGAGAAACTGTTAATAGAACACTGAATTTCCATGATTCAGAGAAAGCATCAAATTACTCTGAAAGTTCACTTGATGAGTAAAAAATGCCCAGATTTGGGACTTACGCCTCCAGAAGGAAAAACTCCAACAGTCGGACCGACGCCCATACCCGAGTTGACGACTTCTAGCTTCATTGAGAGAAACTGCAGCCCAGGGTGTTGTTATAGACATAAATATAGCATCCTTTACCAGAAAGAAACAAAGATACAGATATCCTGACCGTACCTCAACTTGCCGTTGTAACGACTGAATGTAATTGATAATCTCATCAAGCACAAGAGCTTTACCGATAATCTGAAGCATATGAAATATTATATCATAATCAAATATTGCAGTGTAGAGAATATCACCTATGGTAAGTTTGAAGTGTAAGACAAGAAGAAATATCAGGTACCTTGTTACACCCCGGGATTAGATCTTGAAGAACCTTCATCCTCTCACTGATCTTCTCTCTTCTAGCCTGCAAAAGTTGTGGGGTTAGTGAATCATTTCAGAATGAGACAGGTCAACGAGATCATTTTGCCACTCAATGGATGAGTGTACTAGAATGAGAACAAGCACACCTGACTAGCTGTATCAAACACTATCCTGATTTTACGTTGTTCTTAACAATTTCAAATGCATTACGTTACAAAGCAAAGGCAATTAACGTCAGTAGGAGAAAATTGCTTAAGAGAAAAAGAGTCGCCCATGAAGTTACCATCATAAAAGATGCAATCATGATATCATCGCAGTTTGTCATTGTATGAAGAAAATATAAACGCAAGAAGATTTGCAAGATAATTACTCGCTCTGCTAGGCTGTGCCTGTCAGTAGCTTGCCCTCTTCTCGCTCTCACATGGATGTAATCCTTTGGTGGCTCAGGTTTCCCCTTTTGTTCCATAGCTTTGCTTCCACCGCCAGAACTTGTCTCGCCTTCAGGTCTTGCATCATCCCCATTTTCACTTTCAGACCCCGAAATTTTCCTTTTTTTCTCGCTCAATTCATTCTGCTCAACAGCAATATCTCATTGAATGCTAAGCACACACAACACAGATGGAAATGCAATATAAAATACACCGAACAGAAGCTGAGCTAGTTTTGGACAAAATGTTACACATCATGCAAATCTAAAAATATATACATGCACCGTCAAGATCTGGAAAAGGAATGACAGATGAACAAAGGGAGAGACAAATAATAAAGAAAATAGGAAGCAAAACACATATAGCTTTGGTTTGAGGGCATGATTTACAATTGGATTCACAATGCCCATTTCTCAAAGAAAATCAATGCGGGCCGAGCTTAACCAGACAATCTCTCGCGGTTTATCTCATAGCCCACCACTTTCCATACATTAAACGACCAGTCAAGCTCAAAAAGTTAGTCAACAAGAGAAACAATTAAGGGCAATGATCAGAAGCTACGCATAAGAAATCCTGCAAAATAAACTCCACTCAGCATATACCCGAGAAATATAACAACAATTGTTTATCAAAAGTGATAAGAACACAGATGAGCTCCGACACATTCACCCACGGTCGCTTTCCAGATTGAGGGGTTCAAAGCTCAAACCGAGTCAAAGTCAACTAACAACAAAAAACCTAGCTTCAGATCATCACTTCTAAGTCAGCAACATAACCAATCCTGATACAAAAACTATGCTTTGACTAATCAGTTCTGTTTCGGATCTTCCGAGGACTGAGGACCTGGAGTCAAACCCGGTGTCCAAACCCTGATAGTAAAGAGCGGAACCAGCAAAATCTGATCCGGATTTACTTGTAAAACATTTCGGTTAACCAAATCGAACCCTAGTTAGCAAAGAAGCAGTCTCAGAGTCAGATACGAGATCACTATGTCGGGTTCAAACACTACAATTGGAACAAATGCTCAAAAAGACACAGAGAATCTAACATCTCCTAGGCGAAGACACTGTAAAAATCGATCAGATTCCAATCAGAAACCCAAGAGTAAACTTACCAATCGATTACCCCGGCTGCTCGAAGAGACCATCTTGGAAGATTCGTCCTCGCAGCTCAAATCCTTTCTCTTTCTCCCTCCGCAGCCTCCGCTGTGCTCCGTCACCGTAGATTCCTCGGCCGATATGCCCTTGTTGCCTGAAAACTCAGCTAACCCGTCGGAATTGACCGACAAACGGAGCCCAGAACGGAGGCTGTCGTTGGCAGGGAAAGGCCAAATCTCAGAGAGGGTGTAAGACGAAGGATTTGCAGCGGAGAAGGAAGATTCGTTCACAAGTGGAGGATCCATTTCCTACGATATGAGGCTAGGGTTCATCCAAAAAAAAAAGGGGCTGATCAGGATTCAGGACACGGATCCGAGAAGCGAGGAACTTGCGAGAACGGGAAACGAAAGATTTGAGCTTTGCGAGGTCGCAAGATTTGTCGCGTCAATGGAGGAGTGTATGCATTGAGGTGGGAGAGAGAAACAAAGACTGAAAGACTGCGGAGATAGAGAGAGAAAAACACAGCGCACGAGAAGCTTTTTAGATGTTTCCTGTTTTTACTGTTGGAAGATAAAATTACCGCTACATATAAAAATTCAAAAATTTGATGATGATGATGATGATGATGATAATAATAATAATAATAATTGTTACAAAAACAAAAAAATATTATTCTTTAGGGACAATAACATTTCCCTACCCGTACTGTTTAAAATTTAAAATGTGACTTTTTCCTATACGAAATTTTAATTTGACAAAAAACTATACCAAATTATCAAATATGCCAAATTGATACACGAACTATCCAATTTAACTGTAATTTTCTACACAATCCGAATTGGGTGTTAAATGTCTATTAACTGATGACATAGCATGCTACATGGCGTCTGATATGGTATGCCACATGGAAAATTTTGCCATGTCAGCGTGCCACATGAAAAAATTTGAAATATATATATATATATATATACTCCTATATAAAAATCTATATACTCCTATTTAAAAAATATATATATACTCCTACATATATATTTATATCTATATACAAATACAAATATAAATATATATACTCCTATATAAAAATATATCTCTATATATATAAAATAAAACATATACATATATATATATATACACTAACATCTACACAAATATATATACATATATATATACGTGTATATATATTTATATATGTGTATGTGTATATATATAAATATATATACACGTATATATATATATATGTATATATACATATATATATACATACATACATACAAAATAAAAAATACATATATATATATATATTCATATCTACATACAAATACAAATATAAAAATAAATACTCCTATGTATATATATATGTCTATATATATCAAATAAAAAATATACACATATATACATGTATTTATACCAATATATATACATACAGACAAGTATATTTATATATATACATACATATATATAAATACATATACATGTATATATATGTATATATATACATATGCATATATATATATATATACATACAAAATAAAATATATATATATATATATATTCATATACAAATACAAATATAAACATAAATACTCCTAGTTATATATATATATATACATAATAAAAAATATATAAGTATATATATATAGGAGTATGTATGTTTATATTTGTATTTGTATATAGATATGAATATATATGTATATATGTGTAATTTTTTACTTTTTTTCAGTTTTTTTTTTCGGATTTTTTGTTTTGTTTTTTTAAATGTGTTTTTATTTTTTTTTTGTAATTTTTTTTCGGATTGTTTTTATATTTTTTTAAAAATCTGACGTGGCATGCTGAAATGGCAAAATTTCTCATGTGACGTGTCATGTCAGACGCCACGTGGCGTGCCATGTCATCGGTTAACAGACATTTAACACCGTTTTCGGATTGTGTAGGAAATTACAGCTAAATTGGATAGTTCGTGTATCAATTTGGCACATTTGATAATTTAATATAATTTTTTGTCAAATTAAAAGTTTGTGTAGGAAAAAGTCACATTTTAACCAATCCGTTTAGATAATGTCATTTTCCCTGTTCTTTAATAATTGACCACTAAGAAAATAAACAGATTCGATCATGTATGAAGTTGTGTTGTTGATTCAATCATTTTTTCTGATTAGTAAATCTCTCATCTACCAGCTTTTATATTTACCATATATACTAATTAACAATAATTAACAATGCAGGAATAATTGACCACTAAGAAAACTAACACCTCATACCTTAGCATCCATAATGCGACAATGATATAAAATCAAACTACAGTAATAGAACGAAACAACTTGCTGCCCAGAGAGACTTACTAATCAGAAAAATGATGAATCAACAACACAATTTCATACATGAAGCAAACAAAACTACATTTTCACATTGGGGTAATGAATATCCAATAGAAATCGAAGCTGAGCAAAAAAAAAAAAAAAAAAAAAAAAAAAGGAAACTGTGACAGTCTCCTTCCCACTGCACAGCAGATCAGAAAGCTAAAAACTTTTGGAGGATTTACAAATCTGCAAAAGGGATTCGGTGCCTGAACAGCTCCTTTCCTTCAGTTCCAAGGGCTTTGAAGCCGTGAATCCCTGAAAACAGATGTGCCTCCAGACGCAGCTGGGGAAGGAGAAGATGCAATGTAGTTTGTCCCGGAAGCAGAAACCGATACCACGGGAGGTGGATTCCCGGGTTGAGCTGGACCAATGCGTGGACTCGCCCGAGATGGATGCGGTACCTAAGTAATGGTGAATCAGTCTTTAAGCTTTAAGAGTTTGAACAAAACTTACTTACTTAGAACAAATTTCAAGCATCTTGGCAAAGCATGAAGCTGTTCAAGCAAGTTACAATCCAAGGAACACTTTAGAGGAAAGATTAAAGATCAGGAAACATAATGACACAGTAATCATTGTAGGAATGATTTGGTTCATCACGTTACGCCTTCTTAAAGCAAAATGTGTCTAATATATTAGAATTGTGTATAAGACGGATTTTTGTACTTTACCATATTGTGTCGAGAGAAGGTTGCCCTTCTTAGAGGAGACTCTGATGATGGAGAGACACCGCTAAAACGGAGCGTATTGCGGGATTGAACGTTAGGAGTCACTGCTTCTTCAGTTTCCCCCCTTTCCGTATGACCCCCAGTATTTGCTCCAGAGCCATTTGAGACATCCACTTGGAGTGGAAGAGATGGACGACTGGCTGTCACTCCCTGTTGCATGTTGTTACGCCTCTTCAATTCTTCCTCGGCAT
>NW_010966092.1:673249-723418 GCF_000463585.1 Tarenaya hassleriana | reverse complement strand
GGCATTCAAAATCTACCAGACCGTTGTTGATAAGAATGATTATTTGAAGAAATCAATATTAGAAAAACATAGACCGTTGAAGCTAGAGAGTGAAAAAGTGTGGACTGACCTGCTTAAGCACTTGGACTAGATTGTGCTTCTTTGCGTTCAGCACTTGCAGTTTCTCCTCAATCTCTTTCCTCCTTTTTCCTGTTTCATTTAGTACATCAGTTGCTGCCTTTACCTGTTTAAATGAGAGAGAAACAATGCCAGATCTGAGCATGAGGAAGCTAGAAGATAAGGGTACCATGGATTTGGTTATTAAAACTGGTTACGGAACTAAGTTCTGACACAACCCGACTATAGCAAAGTGTTTCTACATCAACCTCTCCTTAATCCCAAATTTATTTGGAATCGGCCGTATGAATTCTTCGTTTCCACTACAAAGTGTTTCTAAAGTAAAAAAAAAATATATGATTAACTAAACAAGGAAAAGAACTATAACCCGACCCGAGTTTGTCACGAATCCTTCCATAAGCTATTTCATTACCATATTCCAACTAAATAAGGGAAAAAAGGAGAGATGAAAAGAGAGAAACTTATTCCATTATAAGGATAAAAGAACATCCATGTCACAATCTGGAGCATCACACATTCTAATTCCTAAACCTTTATGTGCAGAATTAAAGTCTAATGGAAATATAATGTATAACACAACTGATCGGGAGAAAAAGTAAATCAATTAGTTGCATGTCTATTCCGACATCATGCCAAGGATTGTCCAAAGAAGCCAAGCAACTAAAACCTCACTCTTACAGTCCCCCAAGAGAACATCCGGAAAAACAATTGTGATCGAGGTACTGTTCTTGCCATATCACACAAAGTTTAACGCCCTCATAAAAAGGACAGCACAGTGCACAAAGCATCCCGTTGAGCGGGGATCCGGGGAAGGATCCCACCACAAGGGAGTATTGTAGGCAAACCTTATCTTGTAGAAATATTCTGCAAGAGGTTGCTTCCAGGACTCGAACCCATGACCTCTAAGTCATAACGGTAACACCTTAACCCGTGCGTCAAGACTCCCTTCAAAATAAAAGGGTGTAACATGAGGACTTCCCAAGAGATGCCTCATCCTAATATTACTCTTGTCCAAACACACTTAACTGTGGAGTTCTGATGAGATCCGATGTATTAGTGTTGGTATGATCGCACTCATAAAACACAGTCAAATTCATAATTCTGACTTCACCTACACAATGAGCTTCCTACGACTCCATGGCACTGGTCTGCCTCCTGATATAACTTGAACTTACAGGATGTGACTAAAGCAAGCACTAGGCTAATAATTTTCACGTAGAGTTACCAACTATGTCAATTCACCCTATGTTTCCCCATAACCCACCAGCATTCTTCAATCAGCACTCGGTAGCATAAATCAAGTTTCAAATCAGGCAATTAATATCCAGAATAAACCGAACATTCTCGATCAGCTAAATAGTCAAACGCTAAATTCATGGAAATTTTCTCAAAACAGTTGGTTAAATCACCGAAATTCACCATACCTCAGCCTTCTCGTTCGCTGCATCGACCGGTTTCTCAACAACAGAGGAATTCCCCTCCTCACGCACCACATCCTCAGCTTCTTCCTTCACCTGTACTTCCGTATCCTTCCCGTAACAAGCCCCACCGTCCGACCCTCCTGCCCCAACTCCTCCAACTTCATCACGCTTGTCGCCATCTTCCTTAACCCGATTCACATCAATCTCTTTCCCGTCGACAGTTTCCGGATTCTCTGTCTCCTTTTCGGTGACCGAATCGGACTTAGGGTTAAGATTAGGGTCAGATTCAGGGAAGAGACGAATTAGAGCTCGTTTACGGAGGTGGAGGAGAGATCTGAATTCCTTGATGGAAAGTTTACGCTCCGGCATTCGCCAGCGGCGAGGCACGTCGGAGACTTTGTGAAGGTTGCCTCTGTACATCGATATCGCCACCATCTTTTCTTCGCCGTTCTTCGTCTTCGTTTTTCCGTTTTGCTCCTGCTATGTGTATAAAACGAAATCTCTGAAGCTGGATAAAAAAAAAAGGCATTAAACGTCATGATGTTTATATTAGAGAATAACGTAACGTGCGTCGTTTTGAAAGCTCATAAACGGTGGGGTTTCTGTGCCATTCATGTCAAACGACAAACAATCAAATCTTACTGGGTCTAGATTGGGCTGGGCTGGGCTGGGCTGTTGCAACAAGATCACAGATGGTGAGATATATATATTCTCGATGGATTCACATGTATTACTGATATGATAATTGTCATATAAAGGAACATACTAAATATATTGAATTTCTACAAATAAAAAAAATCTACCATCCGATTATTTCAAACCTAATATCCAATTTAATATTTATATTTCAATTATAAATAATTTTCGTAAAACGAAAATATTATGAACCAAATCCTGCACAACGATGAATCAATCCATCAATAGTATAGTATTGTACATGTATGTATAAATATGTGTATATGTATGTGTGTATACGTATTATGCATATATATGCATGTTTATATATATATGCAAATACACATATACATATACATATTTATGCATACGTACACATAGATACATGCTTATATTATACATAGAGTCCCATATACATGCTCATACACAAATATATACAGATTGAACTCTTTTCCCGCCAGATAACCCGTCCCTGTCTCCCTCCGACGAATATCGATGAAGACGATTCCAGAGACGTTGATATAATTAATCTTCATATATATATATATATTGAAATCGATATGAGACTGTACTTAAAGTCCATGAATTTATTCCGTTTTTGTTCATCTGAGCAAATCCCACTGATCAACCAAGATTCTCCTCTTTCTGGTTCCTGGGAATTTTCTTCCATGGTTGCTTCTGTGTTTGCTTCAGAGAAAATGGGAGAGAGACCCAAGATTCCTCCCATTTCGGGTTCATTATCTGAAAAAGACTTCCATTTCAGATACCTAATCACAGATTTGAACATCATCAATGCCCAGATTCCATTTATATATATATATACCTATATATAATAAAGCTCTAGCACCCCACGAAGAACTCAGACAAAGAAAATAAAAAAAAGAAACATGTCACATTTGCCTAAATCCTACATGCCGTGGCACGCAACCGAATCTTACTTGATGTTCGGTCGGAGATTCACCTCGCCGGCGGCGAGAACGAAGACCATTCTCGACGAGTGGCGAGTGGCGGAGGTGGAACACGACGAGGCCAGGACCCTGTACGAACAGACGGAGTGTACGGACAGAACCGCCATGGAAGCGCTGAGGGAAGGAACAGCGTCAAAGAGGAGACAGGTGGATGAGGTCGCGGAACGCATGAAATCGATGGAGTCGTTCGCCATCCACAACGACAGGCATCTGTGGCTTTTTTTCAGGTTCCGTCAAGACTCCCTTCAAAATAAAAGGGTGTAACATGAGGACTTCCCAAGAGATGCCTCATCCTAATATTACTCTTGTCCAAACACACTTAACTGTGGAGTTCTGATGAGATCCGATGTATTAGTGTTGGTATGATCGCACTCATAAAACACAGTCAAATTCATAATTCTGACTTCACCTACACAATGAGCTTCCTACGACTCCATGGCACTGGTCTGCCTCCTGATATAACTTGAACTTACAGGATGTGACTAAAGCAAGCACTAGGCTAATAACAGAGCCCACGTGGACATTGCGGCGGAGCTCGGCGACGATGGCGACACGGAGGCGCTTCAGTTTCTGTCCGGCGAGTACTTCAGGACGGAGATGCCGTACGACCCAGATGCTGATTTTGACGATGGCTGCGTTTGCTTCGTCCAAGTCCCTCTCATTAACTGGTTAGATAGATGCATTCACCTTTTCCACAACTAGAATAGGTTTAATGGGATTGTTTTGTTGGTGATTCAAATGATTTGTTTGTGGGTGTTGCAGGGCATACTACGACACCGAAGATGATTATTGACATGCAGACGTGGGATTTTGTGACCATAATTACTGATGCGTAACATCTGAGAGTGCCATTGTGGGGTTTGTAGACTAAAAGATGTTAGTGTTTGATAAAATTACTACACCAAATAAATATGAATATTCCGAAATCAAGCAGAAAACTCCAAATGGATATGAAAGCACAAAATACATTTTATTTTTGCGTTCAAAATTTACTTTAATTTGTTTCTAACCATTTTGTGATTCCATAAGATCCATAGACTATTATTCCTTGCAAGGACATCATAATCTTTACAAATGGATATCTTCAATGGTGTGTGACCACATATTTTTTTGAAAATTCTTTTTAGCACATGCATTTGAAGTTTACGCTTCCAACAAAACATTTGGAAAAAAAAAAAAAAAACCTTATCGACTCCTACAACAATATGATTCAAACTTGTCCAAATTTCAAGGTATTAGGAATCAAGAGCACCAAGAGCTTTCATGTCCTCCAAGAAGGCCATGTAAGAGTCATCAATGCTCTGCTGCGGCTTCGACGACACAGCAGCTTTCGCTTTGCCAGACTCAGACTTCACCATTGCATGAGCCATAGGCTTTGGAGCTGAAACCAAACCGCCCACCATTGATGTCTTCGGCTTTGGTTTTGGAGCTGCTGATTCCCTCCTCACCCGAACTGATGCAGGAACCTGGAAAAAAAAACCCCACCCACTCACAATTCGCATAAACAGAACGAGAAAAAGGGCAATGGGGAATATAGTTTTAGACTCACCATGGATGTGAGTTCGGGAGTGTGTTGAGCGAGTGGCCTCTTGACAACAGTGGGAGCAGCGGATTTCACATATGATGGCTTCTGTGGCACAGTTGGTCGGCTCATGGCTTGGCCATCTTCGTGAAAGCTAGGTGGAGGTCCAGGTGGAAGTGGGGGTCTCATCATCGGCGGCAGGCCAGGTGGTGGACCGTATGGTGGCGGCCTTGGAACTAGAGAAGCCATCATTCCAGGAGGAGGTGGCGGTAATTGACCCGGAAGTCCAGGAGCAGATAGTGGACGCATATCGAGAGGAGGTGGTGGCGGTGGAAAACGGTGTATTCCAGGAGGAGGTGCATCGGGCTGCAAGCTAGGCAGTAAAGCAGATCCAACAACTGGTAGGTGCGGTGGGATCATCTTAGGGATATCATAAACATCTTGAAGATTATTGGCATTAGATTCTCCTGGACCGTCCTCTTGTTCGTTGCTTAGAGAATTTGGAGGCAGCCCGGGTGGGGGAGGAAGTACAGAAGTCACAGTAGTCATCTGCTGCACAATGGAGATGAATAATATGCCTCTTGTTATATAATTTTCACAACCAGTCACTCATCTAATATAACTACATACAGATTTGATACCGGGCCATATGAGAAATTGAGATCCATGATTTTAAACATAATAACAATAATAGGTTTACCTTTTGATCTAATGATGATGCAGAGATACTTCTGCCGTTCTCACTTCCGCTGAGGCCAGGTGGAGGTGGCTGGGCAGATGGAGGAGGTGGAGGAAGGTGAGGAGGAATTGTGACATGCTCTTTGGGTGGTGGGCCAGGGGGTGGGGGTGGAAAAGGCGGAGGTGGTAAAGTAATACCCGTACTTGGAGCAGGAGGCGTTGGCGGCAATGGAGGTGGCTGTGGGAGTGGCAAAGAGGCGAGTAAAGCATTTCCATCATTGGAGCCAGGAACACTGCCATCTGGTAAAGGAGGCGGCGGCGGTGGGGGTGGAGGAGGTGGAGCAGCTAAGGCAATATCTTCTGACTCGGGATTCGAAGATGATGCAGCACCACTCGATGAAGTACCATCCAGTGGAATTCTCGCTCCTGCAAGGCACAGACGTCATTTAGGTAAAATGAAGTTGGAAAAAAGAGAAACTAGTAAAAAAAGGAAAAGGTACCTATTGATGATTTATACATGGGTGGCTTCCCAGGGGGTGGTGCACCAGTTGGGTTCAATGTAGGGTGATAATAAACAGAGTCCTGTCATCATAAGCAGCCAAATGAAGAAAAAATCAAACTAGGCAAAGATGAAGAGAAACATAGAAGTCGATGATATACTTCAGGTTTTAGGTGCTTTGATCTTTCTTCTTCTTCCGCTGGTGTCATCCGTTGAGGGGGAAGATGACTGCATCAAACACAACAGTGTGTCATAGTAACATGAAGCCAATGACATTCTTATCTTAATAGCTCATTCATTAAATTTGACAAAAAGGGTAACAGTTTCTATGGTTATTCACCTGAACATAACAGAGGTCGAGGGCTCTCCCTGCTCCTTCAGTTTCTCCTCATATTCCTAGCCAAATAAAAAAGATAAGAGAATGGAATGACAACAAATGTCATAAGCAAAATTGAAAGTAAATGACATGGTATGGTACCTTCCTCTTCTTCATGACCATATTTAATGTATCTTCAAGTTGCCTCTTTTTATGTTTTCTTGCTTTGTCCAATGCGCCTTCAGCCTCTACACCAATCCAATAACACCTCCATTATTTTCCAGAGAGATGAACTGTCCACCTAATCTCTCAGGGTCCAAAGATGCACTAGAAAAACTGAATGTTGTGGGTAATTGTGAAAAGCCAACGAGATTCCACAAGGTCTGAATGCTTAGATGTTTTACTCCATCACATAGTAGGTACCGAACATGAATGACGAGAACTATCTTAGAACAATACAAGACGAAATCATTACGTAGACAACAAAACTATGATTCACAAAGATATGATCTAGAGTCCTAGACAGGTCAAATCAGAATCAATTGCAAGAAACAAATCAATACATCACACACTCAGCGACAGAAGCAGCATACTCTCAAGAGTTTGGAGCACCAAGACTTTCAAAGTTCCCATGGTTCCACAGCGCAAAAGACAAGACAATGGAAATGGAATCGGATAAAGTCGAGCGTGGCTTACTTGACATTTCTAGTTTCCTGATCTGCTCTCTGATTTGCTCAGGATCCTTCTTCAAAAGCCCCACTTCTCTCACCTTCTTCCTCTCTTTCTTGTTCTGTTTAAGCACAAGTGAATGGTGAGAAAGCAGAGAACTTCATTACAAAATTCTACATTCGGCAATCACGAAATGGTTCAACAATTTACACGTAAACGAACACTGAAATCTTAGTTCCTGCAAAGCTGATTCGATTCACCCAATGACAAACAACAAGCAAATCGCCCGTTGGAGTTTCCATCTTATCCTCTCTAAGACCTAAGCTACAAGAGGAACTTCTCCGGGGAAAAACACAGTGAATAGGATAAGATTGACAGACAGGCTTAGAGCCCTTCCATGAACATGTAAACCAGGTTCTAGAATCAAACAAACTAGAGCAAAGGGCAACAACCGGAATTCCAAATTCGATTAATCGAAATAAAAAGAAGACGAAAAAACGAAACGAGAAGAAAACCCCAATTCGCCGAAGTTTCTTACGCGTTTCAATTCCTTCTTCCGGATCTCCTTGCGGTAAGCGTCGGTAGGGTTCATCACCTTGCCTCCCTTCGTCGTCTTCATCTTCGCTATCTTCCTTCCCCCCACTCAGAACAGATATTATCCAGGTGAAGTTTTGAAGGTTAGAGGGTTTCTTCTCTCCACTAGATTCCTTCTCCGTCGAAAGAAGATGCTCGATCCCTCTTCCTCCTCTCTCTCAGGCTCCGAGGACGGAGTCCCTCTATTCGCAGACTGGCCCGAGATTTAAATGGGCCCATGTCTTAAATGGGCCTAATAGGCCCATTAGGTCTAATAGGGCTAAATGCCCCCCTCCCTTAAACAGTTATATCATCCATTACACAGAGGCAGTTATTTTGGGTTTCGATTCCATTTATATTGTAGTTATTTTAATTTATTTCGGTTTGTATGAATAAAAAATTTATTTAATTTTTGTCGACTAATTTTTAATTTGATTCAATTCGAATTCGGTTAAAAATTATAATTATTCAATTTTTATATCGATTATTATAACTATTCGATTCAAATAAATTAAATTATTTGGTAATCAATCAAATCGGTCACTAGAAACGAAAACACAGAGAAGAGTTTGAAGTTGACCTAATAAACCACTCAAGTCTATATAATATATTATATGCTTTTTCCCATGTGGAGACAAAAAAATTCATCTTTTAAACAAAAAACAAGACTCAAGTACAAAGTCTTTAACTACACTTACACTAACGGCAAGCTGTATGTTCTATAAAGTAAAAAAAAATGGCTCTTTTCCTCCTCGATATATAAAAAAAAACCCTGTTCATGTTACATTTCACTTTGTTTACCTCCTCAAGGTTTTAGGGCTTACCTTGTTATTGGCCAAAAAAAAAAAAAAAAAAAAAAAAAAAGATACACCTAAAAAAAAGAACAAAAGGGTGTATAAATTTGTATGGACAGAGATCCTAAATGTACCCAAAAAAAAAAAAACAGGAGCTCTTCCACTTTCCTACTTTTTGTCCAGACAAAACTTCCTCCTCTTTCTTTCCAGGAAGGACATCAGTTTCTCATGGCCACCAAAAAAAAAAATGCTTATGTTATGTATAAGATCACAATAATCACGCTTCCTTCCTTTGTTCTCAGGGTTTCTGTTCCTTTGTATATATATATATAGATATAAAAAAAGGTACTTACTTGCTTTGCGGTTTGTACTTGGAGACTTCACCATTACAGCTTGTAAGAGATGTGTGTAATGAAGTGAGTGCTATCTGAATGTGTGACCAATCTGGACAACTTTGTTTACAGTTTCTCATAGAAAAGAACCTGTGGTTGCAAGTGCCCTCTCTCACACATGGAAAGTACATCTCCCCAGTTACCAATCACCTGTCCAGATTACGAGAGAGATGTAACCATATGTAGAGGTGTATGCATGATCTATAGTGATTCATGAAAAAAGGGTTCAGTGGTTTACCTTGACGGTTTTGTCGTCGTACATGACCCACCTATCATGGGCATGACTATATGCAAAACAATGATAATGCTGTCCATAATAGCATACCTAATGTTGCAACAGTAGAAAAGAAGATGTGAGTCCATTAACTAATTTTGGAAAAAGACCAGAACTTGACAAATGCTTGTAGTGATGATATAAATTCACCATATTCTTGAAGAATAAGAACACAAACTAATTAACAATATTTTCAGACAATTCCCCCAATCCGTATTCAGGTGAAGTTAAACAAGAACAAGACTGCAAAAGCTAACTTCAGGTTCGGTTACAACACTCTACCAACCCTTTGAAAATTATTGCCCACAACGAAAATATTAATCATAGTGTTGGTCATAATTAGATGGCTAGACCACCGAATTCATATTAAGCAGAAATGGTTTCAGAAAGAAGAGAGCAAATACGCACCACTGAAACCAAGCTGTAGGTATTCTTAGGGTCTAAACCACGGTACATGACACTGATGTCTATCTCAGTATCCACGGCGGCCAGAGTAGCTGCTATGTCTTCTGCAGTCTCGCAAGTGTTTTGCCAGCCCATAACTGCAAATCTCCAACAAAATTATATTAAAGGTAATTGTCGATAAGCTGAAAAGTTAGCATTCTTCAGAAGAGTATGAAGCATACCCATGGTAAAAACACGTGGTGGTACTGAGAGAATGTGGTGAATATAGTTGGGCTTTCCACACCCACCAGCTTCAGGATCGCAGGTTAGTTGATGGTTCATCTCAACAAAATTTAGAAGTTCCTCAAACGAGCTTTCTCCACACATAACCTGTTGGGAAGAGATAATCATGTTAAGGGTTTAAGCATTCTGTTTTTCTGAGGTGATTACTTGAAAAGTAGAAGTTTGCAAACATTAGTATGCCGAAATATTACCTTCATGGAGCGTAGGGCGCTTGCATTGATGTTATGGAAAAAGGAAGTGTACTTCATATGCCTGGACTCCAGCCCACAGCTGAAGCAATTCATTTGCTCGAAAATGTCCATTCCAAAAAGTGAATGGGCAATACATGTACGGTTCGTGCAGTCCCATGAACCCATGGAGTTGCTTTCAGAAGATTCCGTGTCTGAAACACTTGAGACTGAAGTAAATGCACGATGAAGGCAGTCAAAGATTACAGCAAGTACTTCTGATGCATCGTTCATCTGAGCCTGTCACAAAATTAAGGCTTATTTATGGTTCCTCAACAAGGATGGTAACAAAGGTAAAAGTTTAAAACCACAGAAATGCCTTTACCTCTTGGAAGAAACTGCTATCTGGATATAGGTTGCTTAAAGCTATCCTCAGTGATGTGGGGGCGACAGGTTGTTTTCGTGTTTCAGTCGAAGCGGCACCAAAAGCGGTGAAAATTTCATACAATGAGCAGACAACACAAGGATCTCCCACATGATGATGCTCTAGTGTTGATCTCCATAAGAATTCATCTCGAAACTGTCTCAGATGCCATAAAGACTGAGATAGAGCAAAGAAATCAGGATTCTGGAATGAGAATCGCACAAAGGTGCTGATATATAGATGTTGAATACCAGGAAATATGAACCACTGTATCCATGAATTTACCTGTATGACAACATTCAGAAAGCAATTGTACTCCCCGACTTCATTCTGTAGACCTGTACCAAACACGTCACTGTGTGTGGACTCCGTAGTCCCTCCCACAATCACATCATGTTGAAGCCCGTTATTATTTGATTCCAGAGCTGTACTCTCAGGTGTCCTCACGCCTGATGGCGTCTTTCTTTGTGCCTGGTAAGTATCTGGGTTGAAATAAAAGGTTCTGTAGTCAGATCCTAACATAGCAGGGGCTATCTTTTATCCGAAATCAATGAGAGAAGAGATTAAAAAAGACCAGCTCTCAGAATAACAAAACACACCAAAACTTGTTAGATATATATACTAAAATGCCCATGGGCAAGTAAGAAGATTGCTGAATTCGATAAACAAAGGTGTTCGTAAGTTGGCAAGATGTTGTACACAACGTACACGTCCCTCGTATGAATTTGGTAGGGTTAAAGTCCTAAGCAAACTCGGGAATTAACTACTGACAAAAGGGTACTGATAAACAATTGCAAAAGTCAACTATGAGACTTGATGGATAATCAGAGATGGTCAGAAAATTACCAAGGCTTTGGCGCACTGCCTTTTTAAGGTCGGCCTGGAACCTTTCCTCTTCATCTTCATCGGTTTGTAATTGTCTCAACGTCTTTGTTCCAACATCTAAATCGCCAGGATAAACTATTTCATGTAAGATGAAAGATAATAACAGATGCTTTTACATTCTAATACAGAGAATAGGACCTACATCCATATCAATAGCAACAACATAAACTTCGTTTTTCCTACGTGACAGAAAATTTGAAGAACAAAATCACCAATCCTAGTTGAAGAGGCAGCCTTGTGAGCTGAGTTTGAGCCAGTTATGCTTTAACACGATAGAAAGAGGTAAGTTTACTGATCATTCTCATCAACATGGAATTATTCGAAAGACTGTATACCACAACTACATTACACAGACCCCTCAAAACACTGCTACTCCAAACTTACTTGTCAAAGAATTCAGACAGTGCCATCAATCATATAAAAAACCAGTCATGAAATAAATTCTATTGTACTTTGGTGGATGAAATCTTTATAGCTAAGTCACCAGCTCTAAAAAGAATTGAGAAGCTTTCTAAAATTTCTAACTGCAGAGTAGTTCCATACAATTAAAGCAGTTCAGTAGTGCCTTCATTGGCCATTTGCCAAACATACCTTATACCAAAGTTCGAAATTAGCAGCTGACAGAAACAGTATGGTAAGGGGAAACAAGTCAAATCATCTCCTCTATCAATATTGCCCACATACAAAGCATATGACAAACAAAAATAAGAGAAGACACAAGAGTTAGAAAACAAAAGCACAAAGACTTACCACCATTGCAGAGTAGATTTTCTGACTGTCTCTTATGCCCCGCGGTGTCGGGTTTCCAAGATTCATTAGTTACCTTCTCATGAGGTGTGACCTGATATTTTTCATCAACCAACATATGAGAAACTTTTTGGCGTCTACCCCTCCTTCCTGTTCGTTGATCAGATTGCAAAACATCAGCCTGAGTAGCTACTCTGTTAGCCATCACTGCAACAAGGAAAAAACAACTGTCTAAAAGAGCTCAATAAATCTCTATCTCATAGTACCAAGATCAGTGCTAACCTTTTTGGGATTTTTCATGATGCACTTTTCCAGCATCATAAATTACAGATGAGTTCATTGGCTGCAGAATGCCATTTGTATTCACTGTGGGGCCTTCCAAGTTGTTAAGTAACCCGTTCTTCTGAATCCAATTCTCCTGGAAAAGTAACCGAAAAAATCCTCAGTGGTATTTCCAAACTCGATATCACAACCCATCATTCCAAAGACACAACATAACACCTTATTTACCTGACTAATGGAGTTTTCTTGTTCTAGTACAACTAAATCATCAGAGACAGCATCCCTGGAAACATCATGGGCTACATCAGCATCCTTCAATGTAACTGAAGAGTTGTATTTCTTCTGTTGTTCTGCAAGGTGCTTCTGTTTAGCTTCATTCTCTATTCGTCTCTGATACTCTAGAGTTTCTTCAAGCTTTCTCTCTTCTTCTTCAAGTTCAATTTTGCGTCTGTATTCCTCTTCCTGTTCTTGTAAAGAATCAACAGCTCTGGAGACACCTTCGGCCTCTGAATGATCATCATAGGATGCAACTGGAGAAGATCTGCCACAAGAAGTCACCCAGAACATTAATTAACTGATTATTCATCGTCAGCATTTCAAAGAAACGATTTCCAGAATAAACTCCATCCAGCGCTATATAGTTTGTAAAGAAAAGATTTGCACCTGTGTTCAACTGAATCATGGTTGAAGCGATGCTCACTGCCAACAGTAGCCTATAACAAAAAGAAAATATTTACATCTACATATGATTGTAAACATGAAATAGCTACAAAGTATATACCAAAAATACTTCAAATTAAAACCTTTGAATCCTTAGCTTTCCTGCTATCTTTATTCTTTTTCTTATCCTTTGACTTTTCCTGTACATGTCTTGAATTATCATTCTTGCCTCTGACATCCTTCTTAGAATCAAGAGCAAGTTCAACAAGAAATGCTTCTCTTGCGGCATCAGACTTCTCAGTGGCGTCTTTCTCAGACAATGCTTCCAAATGTGCCTGGAAAGAAAGATCAAAATGCAAACACCTTTTCAGAATCAACATTGACAGAAGGGGAGAGGAGTTCAAGTTCAGATGAATTAGATACTTACCCGCATGTAGGATTTCACCAAAGGCAACAACACTGTCTGATAGTCATTGGAGGAAACAGGTCCAAGCTTCAGCTCCAATTGTTGCATCCCGGTCACATTATGCATCATCCGTGCATCAATTGTGCTAAGCTGCAATAACAGACAAACAAAACAACATTTTAGGAGATAGACAGTTATTAAATTTCTCCGTTAGATAGCATAAAACAAAACAAGGTTACCTCAGCAGACAACTGCTCTTTCTGTTTCTGAATTGCGATTTCTATGAGAGTATCAACCTGATTCAATGAATCCTTCATCCTCCACTGGTCAGCTTCACCAGATTCCAGATCACATAGTTGAGAACTAACACTGCCATATGACTCTTCGAATCCAAACTGATTGGCATTCAGAGATTCTGCCTCTTTCAAAACATTTGTCAAAGCATCCAGCTCAAACCTATTACTTAAGAACACCAAGTCATGGTCACTTTCAATCAGATCTTCTCTCCGTTTTCTTAGCACAGATTCATAGCTATCATAGTTAAATTCTTCTGAAGCCTCCCTCCTCCGGCCTTCTTCAAGACATAGATCCTCAACGGCCTGCAGCGCTTCCTCATAGCTTAAGTGCTCACATTTTCTCTCGCAAAGATTCTGAAGGTGACAAAACTCTTTCTCAAGAATCTGCATAATTTCCAATCCTTGACGTGTTCTCTCTTCCTTTGTACGAATCCATGACGCTATTTCTTCCTCACTTGAGGGACCCACGAAGATCCAGGAAAGAACGCCGTCTGCACCAGAAGAAACATTAGTTTCGTTGGCAGGGCGTCCAGAACCTCCCATAGCTAAATAATCCGAAGCAGAGCCCATATTCTTTTCTTTGGTACACTCATTGTCAAGCAACTTTTCATCCAGAAGGAGATATGAACCTTCACCATCAAGAAGAATCTCCTCTGTTAGTTCACAACATTGGCCAACAACATTAACATTTTCATTGGACAAACTTTTTCCAGAATATCGACTCAATCCACAGGATTGTGACAGGTCCTGCAAGAATTTGAGGATTTTCCTGAGCTGGGGAGCACCCAAAAAGCAGATGCATATAGGTGACTGGTCCAAACCACGATTCAAGACCTGTGAACCAGAGGCTAGATTCTGGAGTTCATCCAAAGTAAATTGAATGACCTTGTTAAGATGGCTAGCAGCCAAATATTTGTGTCTAATAAGGAGCTCAAATGCTGCATGAACTTTTTCAAGGAGCTTTGCACGTTCAGGATCATTGGATAATGGCCACTTATCAGGAGGTGGAAATGAAAATGATACCTGATCCCTTTCAGATCCATTAACGCCAATGTTGGAGTTCTCATCACTACCAGTGTTGTCTCTGGTTCCAAAGTTGCAAGCGCTCCCAAGGTTTTCCTTCTCAGGTGAAGAATCCCATGCATCCCTGAAGCATTCACTGTCATCCATGTTATCTCCAGGGTTAAATTCATAAAGCTCAGAACTCCGGTGTTTTGGCTTATCACCAAGCATTTTAACTGCAGCTGATAGATCCAGTGGTTTCCATGAACAATTAAGAAGCATCTCAATCCACCCATTGTCAATGCTTTGAGGCAAAACTGCTTGCATCCTTGGCAATTCATTCCCCATGTGCTCTTGCACAACATGCTGCATATGAGACTCAGCATCCGTAAACTTCTCAGCGCACCTGTGGCAAACCCAGAACCTCCATGTTTTGTTAGACTCATAGAAGGACAAAGCTTCGGTAATAATCTCATTTGCCTGTCCATCCTTAGATGAACTAAAGTGAGCCTTAATATCACTAACCTTAACCCTAAGCAAAGCTTTCTTCATTTCATTACTCATGGAATTCCAATACGACCTAACCCAATCCTTCCTCTCAGCTGTGGAGCCCCTTTTCTTCGAATTCCCATGCTTTCTCCTCTCCCCGCCCCTCTGCCCAGCACCTGATGCCAAATCCGATCCTTTGTTGTTACCATTCCCATCATCCTGAGAGGGGGAAGACTCGGACTTCTGCTGCAGCAACCTAGCTGCAGCCACCCTCACTTCAATCTCCTTCCTCCTTTCTTCAGGAGTCTTAGCAGCTTTCTTAATCTCGTTTGGTCTTCGAATCTGAACCAACCTACTCTCCATCGGATCCTCAGCTATTCTCCTAATGGGAATTAACCGAAATTTCTCTTCCCCATTACTTAGGTTTTTCATCCAAGTGGACAATGAAGCTATATTAGATTTCTGTATAAGCGATCTGAGCTCCTCCTGCACATGTGCGATACGGGCCTCTGGTGTCGATATCTTCTGCTGACTCTCATCCTGAAGACTCTCTTTAGCAGGATCAATGGCATTCTCTATCGAAAGGGCACGTTGACACTCTTGCACGACCTCCTCATACTCTTTCCCATCATTGGCAGCCTCATAGAGCAGGTTCGCGTAGAAATGCCCAAACTCAATTGAGTTGGGCGAAAGTTCCACAGCTTTTCTAGCCGAATCAATGGCATTACGCAAAAACCTCTGTTTGCTCCTCCTGCACATGTGCGATACGGGCCTCTGGTGTCGATATCTTCTGCTGACTCTCATCCTGAAGACTCTCTTTAGCAGGATCAATGGCATTCTCTATCGAAAGGGCACGTTGACACTCTTGCACGACCTCCTCATCCTCTTTCCCATCACTGGCAGCTTCATAGAGCAGGTTCGCATAGAAATGCGCAAACTCAATTGAGTTGGGTGAGAGCTCCACAGCTTTTCTAGCAGAATCAATGGCATTACGCAAAAACCTCTGTTTTGTAGCTGGATCTTCGTAGACTGAAGCAACTTTCACGCACAAAGTACCCTGAACACGGTGGATTAGGGCGGAGTCTTGGTGGTGAGCGCATGATTCCTTCATGAGTCGAATCGCCTTGTTGTAGCTCCCTCGCCGGAATGACGTCAGCGCCTTCTCGCACTCGAGCTTGATCACCGAATAAGACGAAGCCTCCTTCGCGGAATCCGACGGTTCGATCTTCGCACCGCGCTGGGAACCTCGGCGGCTATTGCGGGCACCATCCGGTATCCCGGCCGGGTCCGACTCCTTCGCATCGGAAGAAGCCGTCGCCACCGCTTCCGCCGCCGCCTCCGCCGGTGTCGGCGATTGCTTGGGGCGAGACGCGGGGTTTTTCTTCTTATGACCCATCGGCAATTCAGCTCAGATACAATCCAATCGACATGAAAGAGACACAGATAAGGATAGACACACACACGACTGTAAATACGTCTCAGCAAAAGCGCTAAGACAGACTTACTCGTTGAAATGCAGGGTCAACCCGGAAACTGAGAAAGAAGGCGTCGCTCGAAGATCCCGGCGGCGTATCACGGCGGGGGATCGAATGGAGAAGTCGTTGCGCTGTGTGCGTGGAGTTCAACAGCGGAGGAGGAGAAAACCAACAGACCAAAAGAACCAAAAGAGGGATTATGAGAAGGGATTATAAATAATGATTTACGATTACGCCTCCTAGTTCTGAGTTATTTACAAATTTACCCAAATCTTTGGTACGCTCTCGTTTTGGCTTCTTTTTTTTTTCTTTTTTTTTTTTACACGTTTGGTTTAGGGATTAGAGAGTTGTAGTAGTAGTTAAAATTTATGACGGCTGTTAGAAATTGTCTAACCAAAGATTAGCAAGTTTTATTTACCTTTAGTATTTATCATATTTTCAGTTTTATGCATTTTTACTAAATCGGTTTCCCTTTTGATAGTGTATGAGGAAATTAAAAAATGTACCAATTATTTACACAAACTCGATTAGAATTGGATTATAATATATTGGAATGAAGTGTAAGATGATGACCATAAGAAAAGGCATTCTCCCACTGGGACCCTTTCAGTTTTCGGTTTCAAAAAAATTTCGGTCTTAATATATAAATATTACTCTACGTTAATATTAGATTCCATTTTTATTAATTTAAAATTCAGTTTTTATTGATAAAAATATTCGTATAAAAAATTATATTTTTAAATGAACTCTAATGCCAATCTTAGAGTACTTACACAACAATGCCAAGGCCCCAATGAACAAATACAAAGCTTGTGTTTCTGCATCTGGTTGAAAGAAACAAACACCAAACAACAAGCTCCTTCTTGTCTCTCACCTTTTGGTTAAATCAAAACCCGAAAATCAAGCAAAGGGGAAAAACCCGAGAAGAAGAAGAAGAAGCCACCTCGGATTTGATCCGATCCCTAGAAGAATCACTCCCTACCATATCAGAACCTAACTCTTTAAATTGCTATCTACATTCACCATCACACTCTTACGGCATGAAGGAGCTGAATCTCCACTGCTTTTGACACAACACTCAATGGAATTCCTTTCCCTAGAGTTCAAAGCTAAGTTATTGCTGCAACATTCGAGTCATGAGTCATGAAACCCCGCCAAGAACCCTCTTGAGCTCGGATTTCTGTTCTGGAGTGAGCCTTGATGGGTATCTCACACTGAACTTCACTCTCAAATTACCCTTTTTCCCGGGTTCTTTGGAGATGGGCATTCCTTCGTTTGGAACAACAATCTCGGAATCGGGCTTGACGATATCAGTAAGCGGGATCAGGAGATTCCTTCTGTCAAGCGTGATGAGCTCAAGGGTCTTACCGGTTAGGGCTTCAAGTAGCGTTATCTCCTGGTTGACTACGAGATCATTTCCGTCCCTCTTATAAACAGGATGGTGTTTCTCTCCCACCACGAATATGAGATCTGCAGGCATGATTCCAGGCTCCTGATTACCTTTTTCGGGAAAGGTGATCTTTGTGCCTTTCTTCCAACCAGGCTTTAATTCAATAGTCAAGATCTCCTCGACGCTTCTCACCTTACTGCAACATAATACATGAAGAAGCAGTGATATGAGAATGCAGATCCAAATAGTCTGGTCCTGAGATTGGAACAAGCTATAACATTCTAAGTATCTGGACGTGTTTGGACACAATCTATCCTACAAATTATATATTTCAAAAGCAAACGAGTATCACCCCATCTCTGTTTCATAGATCATAAGAAGCCCGGAAACAAAAAGAACAGGTTTTGCCTGAAATAACACCAGTACGTGTTCCTTAACTGGAACAGTAGGAGGAAAATTTGGTAACAAACACAAACTCATCTCTCTACTCAGTACACAGTCAGCCATCTAAACTTGCTCAGCCAGTATCTACTAACAGCGGACAAAAACAAGAATCACTAATATACTTTGTTTCCCAGTAAAATGGGCAGCCAAATTTGATAAAGAACAAAGGCATCTCATCAACAAACAACACGCTTGATTTGTTAAGAGGGAGACAAAAGGCATAAGGCCCTTCAATACATAAACAAGTTTGCTACCTTCTAACATCTACACAGTGCAGTATGGAATTTACAAATTTTGCAGTAAAAATGGCATCATTCATGATTTATTATGCTTTGCTTGGATGGATAACACTGTCTAGTTCATTCCTTCCAGAATATATCGCAAGCTAGCTATCGATTTGTTCTGTTCAAACTGAGATCGTTAGTCTGTATGACTCCTAAAACAAAATACCTTTTCTAACAAATCTCTCCCGCAACTGCAATTTCTAGTGTTCTATCTGAGAAAATGACAATGCCCCTGCAAAAGTTTCCAATGTCGAGTGGCAAGAAGATCTTCAAAGTAGAGTCTTCTCTGTCAATGTCTCTAAAGAATTTCCAGCTTCTAACTTCGAACCCAACACCAGATGTGAACAAGTTTATTCAGGTTCTAACACTACACTAACCATCCATCACATGCCCCCGAAAGTTTATATAATCTTGCTCGTGCTTATAAGTTCATGAATTTGAACCTCAAGCACAGAGTCACAGACTGAAAATAGGCACCATTTTCCAATAGATTTGATTACAGATTCCTCACCGTAATACTCAATCCTATTAATCTTGCCCTTTTGTTCTTCCAAATTTTCAATACAAGCATCTAAGCGAAAACTTATAGCTCCTGATTCTTCCTGTGTCTTCTTATGATTGTATAAGAGTTAGGGAAGAGAGAAAATTCAGAATTAAACATACCCAGAAGCATCATAGACATTTCTGGAGATCTTCATCTTCTTCTTAACACCCTTGTACAAATCCTCCAAGCTACAGAGTAATGGATTCTCAACGGCGGGGGCTTTCCTCATCTCCCCCCCGTAGCCGTTCGCGCCATAATGACCGCCGCCGAAGTGACCGTTCTTAAAATGCACATCCCTAAAAACCCTGTTTCCTCTCCCGCCTCCGCCTCCACCGCCGCCGCCGTCAGATCCAAAGAACTCGGCGTAGATATCATCCGCGTCCCTAGGGTTGAAACGAAACGATGACGGGCTCGGCGGATGCGGCCGATGCTGGTGGCGACCGTTGAAGTGCGGCGGCCCGCGCGACGAAGACGACGCTGCGGCGGATGAAGACGATGATGCCGTGGATGGCGGGAATTGGCCAGATTTGAGGCCCTCCTCGCCGTAGAGATCGTAGATCTGGCGCTTCTGAAGATCGGATAGGACATCGTAGGCCTCGGAGATCAGCTTGAACTTGGCCTCCGCCTCCGGCCGCCGCGTCGAAGGGTTTTTATCGGGATGCCAGATCATCGCTAGCCGCTTGTAGGCTTTCTTCAGATCCTCCTCTGTCGCGTTGTGGTTCACCTTCAGTATATTGTAGTAATCGACCCCCATCTCTGTCTTATCCTTACCTCTCTCCGTATGTATAGACGTAAGTATAGCTCGCCCTCGTAAAATTCCCGGCGGTTCACGGTCGCCGGAGAAATGGGGAGAGATGGAACAGGAAGCACGGGGAAGAGGGAGTGTGTGTATATATACACACATACGTGACGTGTTTTTATGAGTAATTTATTATTTATTATTGGTTGATTTAATCTATTTAGTTATTTTATTGAGGGAAAGTTGGGGTTTTGTGGAGGAAAATCACGTGGGTCCCATATAAGCGCTGAAAATCCTAACGAACCAGATTCTAAATAATCTCAAAAATATATTCATAGTAATAAAATTCTAAAATCATGATTATCAAATCCATAGTTTACTATTACAACTATTCTTCCATCGTTATATTGCCAATTTGCTTAATAACGGGATAATTAATTAGATCAGAATAAAATATAACTAAATCAAATCCAAATCCGAATAAAAAACAAATAATTATAATTTTTCCAAAACCAAAAAAAAAACTAAATCACAAAATATTTTTTTTTTAAAAATGAATAGTTTTTCCACAAAACCAAACCCCAATCAAAATAACACCTAGTCAAATAAAATTTAATATAATATAAAAATGGAATGGTTATATTATTTTTAAATGGGAATGACTAAATATGAATAAAAGAATTTGAACAGAAACCCGGAATGACCGGAATGGCGACACTCGAACACGTACCTACACAAACACGAATAGAACGATGGATTCTGAAACTCGAAACTCTGAAAAAACACAGTTTCGAGATCAACCTTGACCATGTCTAAGTCCCATGGGATTAAAATTGATTATACACCAAATTTCACAACAATTTGTTCGGATTTATTTTTTATTCCAATACCCAATAACTAAATTGATTTCATAACATTTTGTTCGGATCCTATGATCATTCTTTTTTTTTCACAAAATTTTGACGACCGTCGAAAATCCGTACCGTACCTATGAAGGGGTTTGCCGATCATTGCTACCTCTACGCGTCCACCGACCCGAACCAGCTTTGCCCAAACCCGAGTAATAATCCCCGACGTTTGCCACAAACAGAGGATCCCTCTCTTCGGTTTCGTCGCTTTTCAGATCGTCGTTCCCTTGCTCGGTCTGCTCGAGGTCTCGGGTCAGGTTTTCCATCGTCTTCTTTAAACTAGCCTTGCTCACCTGTCCTGCTTCTCCCGTTGAAATCCCGACCATGGTGATCTTCGGCAGAAATGGACTCGGCTGCGGGTCTCTCCCTCGAGTTTCGCTCTTCCTGTAAGGAAAAACGAAATAACAGGCACACTCTTAAACAAAATTTTAGCACCCCGAAACCAATCTCGGACAAGAATCCTAAGACTTGATGTCTGAAACACGGAAAAGGTACAAGATTTGATGGTTCAACCCTATCATAAATCCGAATGAAGCATAAATTATGTTCTGTACATACTGATTCTAGCTCTTCAGTTCAGCCGATATCTTGAATTTAGCGATTTGAACCTTAACCTAAGACGAAAAAAATACGAGAAAGCAGTGATTTGATCGAATTCACGTAGTAATGGGTACCTTAAATCCAATGATGCTGTCTGAATATGATCTTGTTTTGACCAGGGTTGACTAAGCCAGTCTCCGAATGGAAACCAGAGAGGATTCCGTCGCCTCTCAACGTTTTCCGTCGGATCTTTAACTTCCGTCTTCAACAGTGGCATCGAAGAATCTGCCTCCATTGCATCACCAAGGCATCTAGGCGAGTTTGATGCTCTCCGAAGGGAAGAAGCACTCCTGCAAAAAAGGATATAAGAAAAAGACAATAACATGATTGAGTAATCCATTGAAGTTCTTGGTAGGAATTCACAAAATCAATTAGATTTGCAGAGACTTTAAGCAAATTTTGGATTCATAAAATCACAAAGCTCCTTTCGCTATGATTGAAATTTTACAACAGAGCATCCAAGGCAAGTATTTAGCACGGATGAGTTTAGGGTTTCAACGTAGCATATATCGGTTGAAGGAGACGGTGAATCTGTCCGGTTTTAAGTTTAGTAATAAAAGATGGATGATGCTAGAGCTGGAAAAAAAAACCGAATTTCGGGTACCGGCTACTATATGAGACAGATCAGATTTGATCATGAGGAGAATTCGGTGTAACTGGGTCTGAGAAGTACTTACTACCTGCAGCTACGAATGAATACTAACCCAAAAATCTTAGATTCCAATTATATGCAAACCTATGGTTTTTAACTGAAATCTAAATTATAGATTCAAATTTCGTAACCCCAAAATCTCGGTACCCGAACCCAACCTGAGCCAACCCTAGTATATGGTACATATATTTCAAAAAGATCGAATTTTCATACTTGAATCTCGAGTACGAATACCCGTGGCACCCAAAAATTATCTTGGATACCCGAAAGTCGGGAACCCCACCAAAATAGATCCAAGATCAGGTAATATCTCTGAGACCCAGGACATTCAGATTTAGGTAACCGGAAAATATTGGGTACCCGACCCGTATCCACCCTTAGACGATGTAACACCGAATACCGTAAGAAACAGAACACACTAGGTATGAGCATATATACCTTCTTTCAAAGGAATCAACCAAATAAGGAAACTTGGGCTGAATGCCAGCAGCTTTCCGGAACCACCTATTCCCCAGAAGTATATTGTCAACGGCATGAAGGAGCTGAATCTCCACTGCTTTTGACACAACACTCAATGGAATTCCCGGATTGCCTATTTCTTCCAAAACTTCTTGAACCTGCAAAATAGTTTTATGCAGAGTAAGAAACTATCTCGATATTTACATGAACGCCGTCGTTGTCGTCATCATCATGGTCATGGTCATGGTCATGGTCATGGTCATGGCCATCATATCGTCATTATAAAAACATCATCTTTGATACCTCTGGCGGCTCCAACATGCTATCTCCCATCTCTTCAATAACCTCAGCTGTTAAGCTATCATCAACCACATCACGACGCCGTAGCATATGCCGGGTTTGAATCAATGAATGGAAATGTTGATCAACTGACTCTTCAAGAATGTTATCTAGAACAGCTTTATCGAAAAAGTATGGGGTGTACCTGGTAAAGAAAAAAAATATCAATACAGTTTAAACAACAGATAAAACGCTTAAAGCAAAATTTTGTACAATCGCCGATAAAATATAACATTAACAAGCCAGCTGGCTACAATTTTAAAAGGCAAACAATTTGAACCTGAGTATCATCAAAGGATAACTCAACTTTATGCCACCCAGTATTAAAATCTGACTGAAGAGCAAAGCAATGGATTTACAAACCATTATTCGTATCCCGGGAAGAAATCTCCCGTAAAGATCCTAGAAGTTTGTAAATGTTGGATAGCAGTTCTAGTCAAGCCTATTAAACCTGACAAGGTTTTGTCTGCAATGCTCTTCAATTCAAGTATAATGCAACAGTTCAAAGTGCTAATTGCCGAAATTTGCGACAAAATGCAAAAGAAATTGTATTACAGTTCCGTCCAGACAATAGCAGGCAGTAAAACTCACCACTTAATCCCATCAGCTGTTGCAACAGCAATATCCAAGTTCTGAGCACCAAAAACAGGAACACCGTCCACCTTCTGTGTTCTCCCATTTTGAGGAATTGACTTTAGAAGTTTATTTGCAGCCTTAACCTGCTAACAAGAAAGTATCATTCCGTTCATAAAAAGACAAAAGAAGAGGAAAATCATCAAAGAAATGCATGATCGAATATGCCTTTTACCTGTCGTTCATTGGGAACAAACTGAAACAAGTGAGGCTTCTCCTGTATCACAAAAGAAACAAAATTTTATAATAATTCAAAAGAAATGCATGACAAGATCCAATCTGAGAGTACCTTGAAATGCTCATATGCCAAATCAAGCCGACAAGCCCCAACCACTCCACTAGGAATATTTAGTTTTTTAACATATGAAACTGAGAAAAAAAAGTCACATCATGTAAGGAAAAAAACCAAAGTGAAAAATGGAAAACAGTAAAAATCACACAATAAGATGAACATAGGCCAAGACTGCACAGGAGGGGGAGGTCATGTCCCGTAGGATATAACACTGCCATCAAAGTTCTCATTCAATTGCATATTCAATTATTCAGCTCAATTCAGAACCAGCAGTTCTCCAAAAAAACACAGAAAATGCTTAAAACAGCAGAGATAGTTGTATTTAGACACCCACCTGCATCACCGAGATCGAGGAAGAAGCGGAATACAGGGCCGTTCCTCTCGCTTTTGGTGATAGTAGCAAACATTTTCTTTAGCCACTCAGGTGTTCTATTAATCAACAGAGAAAATAATAAACACGGGAATACAGCTGAAAAAACACAGAAAATCAAATGATGGCCTCAAACGACAGGCAAATCTGCATATCATATTACAGATCCTAGAATCCAAGATAACTATAAACCGCCACACAACAATTCCAAACAATTCACATCATAGTTAGTTGTGATTTGTCATATATTAGCATAAATCCAGGAACAAATCATCGTGACCGGGAAAAAAAAAAAGATAACACACCATGATGACAGCAAAAATCATGCCATACTTGCTATCAGCCAATACTAAAACCAGTGAATCTCACAAAAACCCAAGAAAGGCCGAACACACAAGAAGGTATACATCTAATTTGTTGTTTAAATTCTGTCACAAAGACTGCACCTTTATTCTTTTCCCCTCTTTGGATCATAATAGGTCAGCAATAGCATAAGCCTAAGAAAGAATACACGAAATAAGCGTTTGTCTATGTGCACTTAGAACTATAGGCGCTTTCAGATAGATGTTTCAACACGGGTATTAACGTTGAAGCCACTGATTCGTTCCAAGTAAGCCCTTAATCACAGATAAACCCTAGAATTTGATGAAATGAAATTGAAACATACTAAAGTACAGAAACAAAAAAGGGAGAATCTAGCACGCGGTAACTCAGACCCGAAGAAGGAAAATTTGGGATCGAAAAGAAGAACACGAAGAAGAAAATGACCTTTTGGAGATGAAGGGGATGTCGAAGTGGGTGGAAACCGCCATTAAACCAGTCCCAGTAAGGTCGCACATACTGAAGACCTGACCCACGAAGGCGGGTCCACCGCGCTTGCCGTCGGGACTGAGAGATGAAATCCTGACCGTCGAAGGAATCCCGGAGGAAGACGAGGAGGCGCTCTTGGCCGTCGATTCCGGCCGCGAGACCTCGTCGGACACTGAGAACCTCAAAGGGAGGAATACTCGGGACGGCGCCATTTTAGGACGTGGAAGAGGAACGAATGGTGAGACTGAGGTAACGGCGGCGTGGAGGAAATCTACGGCGGCGCTTCCACGGCGGTGTTGCTTCGCCGACGAATCCATCGCCAGATTGTTCAGCCGAGGCAGCTTGAATTGGTGTGCACGAGGCCGATGATTTTTTTTTTTCTTTGAGTGAAAAGCAAAGTATTTTTCTGGCCCATTTCCTATGGGCCTATTCTTGCACCAAAGCCCACAAAGGATTGTAATAGAACCGGTACGGTCCACAAACCGATCCTAAACCGGTCGCTAACCGGATACTATTGAATTGTTTATTGTCGCGTGAGACAAAAAGTGAGAAACCTCATACTGTTTGGAAAGTGCTTTTGATGTTCTACTTCAAGAGAACAACTCTTTGAAGTCCATTTTTAGATTTTCTCATTTATGGTAATATGATTTCGATAAAATTTTAACATATTAATATCCCGTACTTATTGGATAGATTATCAGAATATATATATACACACACACGATTCAATTTGTTTGAACATGAAACGTATTTTATCTTTTGATAAATTCAAGAAGGGATATTATTTTTTTAAGAAAAAGTTAATTTTTCTAAAAAAACAGAAAAGGTATTTCTACAAATATATTTGACAAAAGGAAATACTGTCAAAATACATGAATTATCACAAAAATATCAGAAAAAAAAATATTATATGCATATTTTACCTTTAGTCAAACATGGATGACACTTTTTGCAAGGAGAAACCAGAAATAGACTATTGAACTACACTCCTCCCTTCAGTTTGGTTGTTGGCTTAAGCAAAGGTTGTAATAATATTTCCGACAGAAGATTCAAAGTGGGGTGTGATTTAAAAAAAAAAAAAAAAAAAAAGCCAAATCTTTAAAGATCTAAAGCTCCTGGGGAAAAAAAATACAGAATTAACCAAAACAACATTAAACCCCAATATACGTTACACTCAAACATCAATTTTTATTTTTACCTTACACATATTGGTTATAGATTCCATAAAGAAAAGACTTGCACAAAAAAAAAAAAAAAAGAGAGGAGACTTGACAAGGCAAAAAAGAGCCAAACCTATTATGCTTCCATTTCTCTCTATGGCCCTTGCATTGAGAGAGAGAGAGAGAGAGAGAGAGAGAGAGAGAGAGAGAGAGAGAGAGAGAGAAGAAGACCAAAAATAAGTCTAGCTTACAGAACATGAAACTCAATTCAGACAGAGTTCTTGTCTGTGTCCCTATTGGTCTCATAGTTCTGTTCTTCACTGCCCTTGTACCTATACCACTTGGCCATTACCAAGAAGTATGCAAAATCTACTGCTAAGATCCCTGCGATCATGTAGTAGAAGTAATCTAATCTTCCCTTGTTCAGATCTTCAGCCAACCAGTTCCCCGTCGATGTGTTCACTGTCGTTTTATGGACCGTCGATATCAAGAAACTACTTAGATAACTCGAGATTCCCGTCCCGACGTAGAAGATAGAACCCGCGAAGCTTCTCATGTTCTCGGGGAATTGCTTGTAGTAAAACTCCATCTGGCCAATGGCTGTGAAGGCCTCGGCTATGCCCGCGAGTGTGAGTTGCGGGATCAACCATAAGCCAGAGAAGGAGGAGATTTCACCCTTTCGGGGAGCCATCCCGAGTGTAGGTTTTGTCAGAGCAATTGTTCTCCTCCGTTCTTCTATGAACCCCGAGACCACCATGCTCAATACCGCAAAGGCCATTCCAATTCCCATCCTCTGTAAGATTGTTATACCGGTGTCCTTACCCGTGAACCTTCTGAGGAAAGGCACGAGGAGGCGGTCGTAAATTATGATGAAAACCGTCATTCCCGTCATCAAGAACACGACATAGGTAGCTGCAGGGATCTCGAAGCTCCCAGAACCTAGCCGTCGGTCGCTCTGAAGAGCCTGGAAGACGGGATACGTCATCTGTTGGGTTATGGCGAGGTAGTAAATCGCGGCTGCAAACCAGATCGGGAGCACTCTCACAATGCATTTCACTTCTTCAACTTGCTGCATGGTACAGAGTTTCCATGGGTCTGCTGGTGATCCATCAGGGTTTAACTTGTCCTCGGGGGTCAAAATCGCTGCTTTGTCGAGAAATCTGCCAAAATTTGCAGTTGATTCTCAGGAAACGAGTGGGAAACATAATCGCAGATCAAGATAACATCGATCTTCCAAAAAAATCTTCAAAGAAAAACAAGAATAACGAATACAAAACTTACGTGAACTGGCCGGTGTATCCAAGCCTCGAGTTTGCATATTTTGGTGGAATGTAGTTGTAGAGATTAAGCCATGGCTGCTTCACCGGTTTCAGCCCTCGCTTCTTGATAGCTATCGCTATAACTTGAGCTATACCGGCCAAAGGACTACCGGAGGCTTTCACTTTCACGTACATTTTATCACCCGCGAAGAAAATCAGGCAGGCCAAGAACATGAGAACAGCCGGTATGGCTAAACCAATTGTCCAACTGACATTGGACTGTATATACACAATCAGAGTCAATGACACGATCTGGGCGAAGGTGAAGGTGAAGAAGTACCAATTGAAGAAACTATCAATCCCTCTTTTCCCGGATTCGGTTTTCGGGTTAAACTGATCAGCCCCAAAGGCTAAGTTGCACGGTCTGATACCACCCGCTCCTACTACGAGAAATCCTAAACCCATTAGCAGAAAGGCGATCTGCCCGGCATTTGGACCGTGACATTCGCTTCCCTGCTTCGTTCCACAAGGAGCTGGATGTAGTTGCGGGATTGCAGCGGTCAGTTGTATAACGAGTGATCCCTTCAAGGAAGAAAAGGACAGATTAAACAACTTTCCATAGACTGTATACTTGTGGTAGAATGAAAAAACATAACTGAACTTTCTCGACACCCTTCACCTAAAAACGTGTTTATAACTTTATAAACTCCCAATTCAACTTCCTATAGGTGACTTGCATCTTTATATTCAATCCATGAATGTGAAACAGACAAAATCCTTCAATCTTTTTGTCCAAAAGGTGTTTAGATAGCTTCAAACGAGTTAACTTCCTGTTGATACTTCTAAAAGCACAATCTCATAACAAGTCAGAATTTCTTCAACAGGGGGGAAAGAATCATTACCAGAAAACAAGCGATGACGGCAACTGTAAGTGTCTTGTAGCGGCCAAAGTATGTGTCACAGAGAAAAGCGGCGATGAAAGTTCCAAAGTTGATGGTGCCACTGAAGGCATTGATGATCGTCGCAGCTGTAATGCTCTTCAAGTTGAAGACAGAAGTAAGGTACACCAGAAGGTTCGACAATGTCCCTATGATCCCGAGCTTCTCGAAAGTTTCATTCCCTGAGCCAAGAACAGAGGAAAAAGACACCAAATTTTACTATCTGAATCCAAAAACGATGCAAGATATATCATGATTCATCATAAGAACCAAAATGGGTACCCATAAAGATTGAATCTTTACATCTGATTAACTCAGAAACCGAACATACAATCCATGGAATCAACTTGGTGGTTTTGTTTGATTCACAGAAAAGCTGTTCCACTACCCATCTGTTCATTCCTAGTAAACTATCTCTGTCGTCAGCAAGGAAAGTTCATGATTTTCAGACACAAGGCTCAGAACTAGGCAACAACTTGAGAGCATATCTTGAAGCCAGCTAACAAGTGAAGTAAACGCGGGATTTGCGGGCCACTAAATACTAAACTTCTTAAAGTCGATGATTAGAAGAATCTTTTAGGATAGGTTCACGGATCTGAACCGCAAACCGAATAAGAACGGTTCAGTTCGTTCGGTTATTTGCTTAGTAACCGAACGGTTGAGGAAGTTGAATAACCCTTCGGGTTCGGTTCGTTTCGTTTAATAACCGAATAACTGCGGTTAACCGAACGGTTATTGAGTTTTTTAATATTTTAATTTTTACCCTCATTATTATTAGTATTATTTTTTTATACTCCACTTTTAACCTTATATATTTCTCCCAATAAACCATAAAATGTAATGTTTTTAACTTTTATCCTAATTATTGAAGTTTTTAGATTTTTTTAATAATTTTATTACATGATTAATCATTTTGTTCATTTATTTGAATAGATATTTTAAAGTTTTTGTAGGATTAATAAAAAAAATTTCAAAATATATCAACCGAACCGATCTAAAACCGAACCGAATAAATCGGAAAATATAACCATTTGGTTATAATTTTATTATGCAAAAACCAAATCGAACCGAACCAAACCGAAACTGAACTGAAACGAACCGATTAAATATATATAACCGTTTGGGTATGATTTTTTTATAACCGAAATAACCGAATCCAAAATAACCGAACGGAAACCCGAAATGGCCACCCCTATACAGAAAATCCGAAAATATATGAAAGATTTGCAAAGTGAATAATTAGGGTTGTTTTGTCAAACCCTAAAAAAGGAGAGAGATGAAAAGACGTAGGAGGTTAATTCTGCCGGCTTCACCGGCCAGATACAGTGTGAAGGCGTATCGCGTATAGTAATAGCAGTGTGAATATCGCAATCAATGTGATTAGGGTTCCTAATTAAATATAATTAAGAAAAAGAATAATAATAATAATAATAAATAATAAATAATATATATTACGTGTGAAAATGAAACGAAGGGTCCACGTTAGTTCACATTGGTTGGTCTGTGGCGTTAGGCGTATCCGTGGACTTATTGTGTAATCCAAATAAAATGTCGACGAATTTGACTCCACTCTTTGACTTGTTGCTCCGAAACTCTATTAGAATATAGTTACTATTGGCAATTATTCACAATTATTGAGATCTTCTACCCAAATTTGGTTAGTCTAGTGGTGAGAAAACATGCAAAACATGCTCTCATCCTGGGTTCTCAGAACAAGAGCATTCGACATCTTAAAATTTGAAAACCATGGATCATCCACAGAAATGATTCGATAATATTGCAGACAGATGACAGGGAGAGATAATTTTGATCTGGGTTTCAACAAAAGCTCGAATCTTGATCAAATCGGTATCCGTTTTTCTGCTTCGAGATCGCTCTCGTGAGTTGGGCTCTCAGAACAAGGGAAATGAAAAGAGGAGGAAGAAAAACCCAAACCCTTAAACCATTGTTTACTCAGACAGTGAACGGAAAAACACAGAGAAAAGTGAAGACGTTTTTGCTTTCGTTTAACACCTTTTCCGTCAAAATAAAATAAAATTCATAGGCACTAGAAAAAAGAGAAAAAAGGAAAATGAAAATGACCCAAAAAAGAAATAAGAACTCATACCAATAATAAAGGGCATGACTTTCCAGCCTCTGT
The DNA here is from genome assembly GCF_000463585.1 of Tarenaya hassleriana. Classification (NCBI taxonomy): domain Eukaryota; kingdom Viridiplantae; phylum Streptophyta; class Magnoliopsida; order Brassicales; family Cleomaceae; genus Tarenaya; species Tarenaya hassleriana. The sequence continues at coordinate 693,039 of NW_010966092.1, read as the reverse complement.
AAATAACCTTCGTCTCCACCGCTTCCTCCTCCGCCGCCGCAGAGCCGCCGTCTCCGGCGAAGGGTCTGTGATTATTCTCGACCTCGAGGGCTTTTCTCTCCATTTTATCAGATTCTCTCTCGGCGTGAACACACCAGTTGTTTTCTCGGTGGATGATGACTCTGCTCTTCATCTGCAGCAGCTGTCTCTTATTTATATTGTGGGGGAGAGAGAGAGAGAGAGGGGAAAGATGTCGGAATCCGAACAAGGCAATGTGAAATTGTGTATTTTGCCGTGAAAGGGACCTCTGTGAACGCCGTTAAAAAAAATGGATTTATTAAAGAAAAAAATTGGTGACTTAATTGCAAATTAAATGCATTTTTTTAGCTCCTGGACCCATCCTTCTTAATAACGGCACAGAAGATTATTATTTTCTGTCGGCCCATTTTAACTCATTTATTTGCATTATCTATTTTATTGTATTCATTTCATTTCAATGATAATAAATGAGATACATTTGTTAAATTTAAAAATCAGATATACTTTTACCAACAAAAAAATTTTAATTTATTTTGACTAGAGAGCGAGCGATACTTGATGAATCCAAGGACGTTCGTGAACCTATGGATGGAGAAAAAAAAAACTCAACTCGAAAAGCCCATCTAATATATAAAATAATTATTAAATACTTTAAAGAATTTCACTCGTTGGAATCTTTAACTCTAAACCACTATATTTAATATTTAATTAACAGTTTTAAAGATATTTTTCACAATCACTTTCTGATTATTGGATTTTTTTCCATATGGTTTTGAATCTCAAAAAGATATTTCGTAACTACTTTCTTTCCGTCAAATTTGACTTTTTTAAATTCTAACCATCTCCATTAAAATATATATATAAAAAAATCATGTGATTAATATCTATTATGGAAAAACAAATTTTAGTAAAAAAAAATTACGAGTGCAAAAATTAATGGAACCATTAATTTGTCATCACTTTTGTATATGGCATGAAGTGTGTGTTCACGGCCAAAAGGTAATATTTGTTGGTATCGTGCTGATTTTAGCAATTAGATAGAGATGCACTTCTCCGCCTTAAACATGACAAACAGACGAAACAATAAAAATCGCATTTACTTTTCTATTTTTTTATATAAAAAAATATAAAGTGTAATTATCCGTTTTTTATATAAATTTAAATTCAGTTTCTGTTTTATTAAAAACCACCTTCAAGTTAATTTTTTTTTCCATTATTTCGTATTAAATTTGGTTTGTATTCGATCAGCTCAATTTTTAAAAACTATATCCAATTGGTTTTAAAATTACATCCGTTTTATATATACCGGATATTTTTCATATGAATTGTATTTTTAATCAGATTCATCTAAAAAAGACTCAATGCATTTGTTTTTTATATACAGAAATCTAGGGGTGACTATTTCGGTTATTAACCGAATAACCGAACCGAACCGCGAACCGAATAAGAGCGGTCGTTCGGTTCGTTCGGTTATTTGCTTAATAACCGAATGGTTGAGGAAGTTGAATAACCTTTCGGATTCGATTCGGTTCGGTTAATAACCGAATAACCGCGGTTAACCGAACGGTTATTTAGTTTTTTAATATTTTAATTTTTACCCCATTTATTATTAGTATTATTTTTTTATACTCCACTTTTAACCTTATATATTTCTCCCAATAAACCATAAAATGTAATGTTTTTAACTTTTATCCTAATTATTGAAGTTTTTAGATTTTTTTAATAATTTTATTACATGATTAATCATTTTGTTCATTTATTTGAATAGATATTTTGAAGTTTTTGTAGGATTAATAAATTTTTTTTCAAAATATATCATAACCGAACCGAACCGATCTAAAATCGAATCGAATAAATCAGAAAATATAACCATTTGGTTATAATTTTATTATGCAAAAACCGAATCGAACCAAACCGAAAATGAACTGAAACGAACCGATTAAATATATATAACCGTTTGGGTATGATTTTTTTATAACCGAAATAACCGAATCCAAAATAACTGAATGGAAACCCGAAATGATCACCCCTATACAGAAAATCCGAAAATATATGAAAGATTTGCAAAGTGAATAATTAGGGTTGTTTTGTCAAACCCTAAAAAAGGAGAGAGATGAAAAGACGTAGGAGGTTAATTCTGCCGGCTTCACCGGCCAGATACAGTGTGAAGGCGTATCGCGTATAGTAATAGCAGTGTGAATATCGCAATCAATGTAATTAGGGTTCCTAATTAAATATAATTAAGAAAAAGAATAATAATAAATAATAAATAATAAATAATATATATTACGTGTGAAAATGAAACGAAGGGTCCACGTTAGTTCACATTGGTTGGTCTGTGGCGTTAGGCGTATCCGTGGACTTATTGTGTAATCCAAATAAAATGTCGACGAATTTGACTCCACTCTTTGACTTGTTGCTCCGAAACTCTATTAGAATATAGTTACTATTGGCAATTATTCACAATTATTGAGATCTTCTACCCAAATTTGGTTAGTCTAGTGGTGAGAAAACATGCAAAACATGCTCTTATCCTGGGTTCAAATCCAAGCGTGGGGAAGAGCTTTCACCTGCCCTAACCCTGTACATCTGAGAGATGTAATCGGGTCAAAGGTCCGGTGAACTTTCAGATTATAAAAAAAATATATTGAAATCTTTTATATTCTAAATAATGGCTTTTTCTCAAATTGACTCGATTATTGATAATTAAAAAAATTATTTTTTTATGATGTTAGTTTTTTATCTTGAAATTTTATTAGTTTATATTGAAAAAATATAATATTATATGGAGTGTTTTAATAAAAAACTGAAATGAAGGATAACGTGGAGAGGAGAATAATATATTAGATACGACCAACATTTCATAGCTGTCCACGCACATACAGCCACGTAATCCATCCGTGGTACGTTCAATTATTGTAACTAATGTGTGATAATGAAAATAATAATAATAAGAAGAAGAAGAACATTATTAAAATTAAGGGTATTGGTAAAAAATAGATTCTTTACTCGTATAATTTGTGATATGTATTGCCCTTCTTAATCATATTTTATATCATATGAAAATACTAAAATACGTCAAATGTTATGTGAACGTCCAAAAATGTTTCATTTTATCAATTGATTTACGGAAATATATACTCGTGTTATTTTGTTTTATTCTGAACAAGATAAGATACCTTTTTTATAATTATGATAAATAAATATATATATATATATACACGTATATGTAACGCATCGTATCGTATATGAGCCATGTATTCCGTTCAGAGCCCAAACGCAATTATCCTCCTGAGTAGGTCGTTGACTGCGAAAGCCACCGATAACGCATACACACACACACACACACACACACACACACACATATATATATATATATAATTAGTTTAGACCAATACAAACGATGATTTATTTATTTTTTTCAAAAAATCGATAATTTAATTTGGTTTCGTTTAAACTATATAGTTTGTATAAATATTGACATACTTTATTTATTCGACAACCAAAAACATCTAAAATGGTTCAGATCGACAACCAAGAACACTAATTTTTTTAAAAATAATATTACGTAATTCTATAACAATCAGAATTCAAAATGAAGAATTCCTATGTATTTATCGAAGTGGGAGAATATACGAATTAACGTAACTCCTAGGCACAGAGAACATTTTATTTTATTATATTGTTTGAATGAAAGTGCGATGCTTATTCCAGTCACAACGCCAATAATTAGATTCGAAAAGCTTTACAAGTTATAACTTTATGAAAAAACTAATATTATTTAAAAAAATATCTATAGCTCTTTTTTCCTTTACATATGAATTAGACTAAATTAATCATTTGATTAATTTTGAAAAAACAAATAGTAGTTGTTATAACTTGATTTAATTAACCAGAATAGTTTTATTAATATTAGTATCTATATTATTATTTTAATAGTGTTTTTTTACCATTTTTCATCTAGATAGTGTAGTATAAACCTGTATTTGAAATTTAAAATTTCAGTTTAATATAATTTTATAAATTTTCTTTTTTAATACACTAAATACGTAAAAGTTATTTTCTTCAAGCAAAGTTTGAACTCAGACGATATCGATATCTTTTCCCTTTTTACCTATGAAATTAATTTATTCTATTGGGATGGTTTAATAAAGATATAATTTAAAAAATAAATAAATAGGTCCCAACCCAACGGGACCTTACCGACCCACGAGAGTGCCAAGCCATATCTAACCATTCAAAGGTTATTATTATTCCTTAGGATCGGTCCAATTATTTTGTTATCAATATTTATTATTTACATTTTCCCCAAAATTCCAAATATCTTTTTTTTTTAAAGAAAAACTACTGATTCTTTTCATAATTTGGTTTTGTATAACTTTCAATGGGTCTCGTGTTTTGGTCCAATTATGGTTTTCGATTTATCGTAATATTTTATAATCCGAAAATTCACCGAATTGTCGATCTAACTATATCTCCCACAAGATCGGAGAATCTCTACAGAAGGAGATTTGTTTTATCTCTTACCAGTTGAAGCCACCCGAATGGTTTATTGTAATTTTGATGATTTCAAAGTTCATTTTAAATCACGATATAGAATAAAAGTACAATTCACATATATATATATATATATATATATATATGATGTATAAAATAAGAACAAGAGAGAAAATAAAATTGCAAGTACGCGGGATAACCATCTCTCATCTTCACATGACAAAGAGCATATTGTAGAAGTCATATCCAAATTGGACATGCTACGTTTATTCTCAATTTATTTATTTATTTATTTATTTAAACGTACATAATAGATTAATAGCAAAGATCACTACAAAAAAGAATTTTATTCACAATGAGCTCGACAACTACTTGCAAACTTCATGCTCGTAGATACGACAACTTTATATATTTGCTATAAAAATCGCCTAAATATCACTCAAATTATCCAAGTAATTACATTTATTTTTGTCTATATCAACTAGGGACGAATATATATTTCGCTTTTCCGATTCAATTTCGGATCAATTATTTTTATATTCAGACATCGAAAAATTATATTGATTTTTTATACACTGTTTAATTCGATTTGTTTTATATTCAAATGTGTTTTTCTATTTAAAAAATTATACCTATTTAATTTTTGTAACGAACTCCGTTTGAATATAACTTAATCCAAAACAAAAAATTTAAAATAAAAGTATTAAATCGAATATTGTGAATTTCATTGTTCATGTTGATCTTGGAGTTAATTACCAAAATTCTTGGCTCAACAATGTTCCGCGTATGCCCTTATAAACTTTATCTAATTTCAATTCCAATAATTACATTAACATGCATATTTTTCATTGATTTCGTCATTAATATTGTCTTTTGTTCCACACTTCTCAATTATTTATTTTTTGTAATCGAATTTTTCCATTAGTAATGCACTGAAAATAATGTTTATAAAAAGGCAAACATGGGAAAAAAAATATTTTTTTTGGGTGGGTTCACGTGAATCACATTGGAACGTTGTAAATCGATGCGCATATATTTCCAAATAAAATCATTAATGCTTTTGAAATGAATACATTAATTCCCATTAAATTTAGAATGAACAGATGCACACTAAACGCGGTGACGAACGAACTACTAGAAGCAAGCAAATATAGAATATGAAATTAATATATTTATATATATATATATATATATATGTATCATTATTAAAAAAAAAAAGTGTGGAAGAGGACCGGAATGCGTCACGTTTTATCATTATAAATGTTATGGGGGAGGGAAAGAAATGCGTGTCGTTTTCACCAATGCTTAAAAGCGATTCGAGTCAAAATATTCCAAAAGGCCAGAATCCAAATCCGTTATTGACACTTTCGGATGTCTTTGTTCCGTTCCACTTCCTTTTTAGCTTTTCTTTTTCTTTTGTTTTTCGTTTTATAACGATGCCTTGGAAATCTATATATTTTAATAATTAATTATATCTATAAAAAGATACAAAATGATTCTAATATTGTTAGCGAGCGCAATATGTAAATGTTTTGAATTATAATTCATTCGAATTCTATTTTATTTGAAATTTTCTGTGAACTAATCAAATTTGTTACCATTTAATTAGTTATGTCTTTTCGGATTGTATGTATGTATGTATGTATGTATGTATGTATGTATGTATGTATGTATGTATGTATGTATGTATGTATGTATGGACCTTCTAGGTACACATGTTACATGCCAATTGTATAATGCAGTTGCAATTTGCAAGTTTTGAACGATGCTTTTTTTAGGATCCTCACATCACTTGCCCTTTTGCCATTCTTGCATTTCTTTATTATTATTTTTTGTTAATATAATTAATAAATGACCTTCCAAATCCACCGCCGAAGATTTCCTTTATTACACTTGAAGTCAATTTACTGTTCCCTTTGTCGACAAAAAAAAAACAAAATGACGCGACATATATTATTAATACCAAAGTGACCAAAATGAGTGGTAGCGACGATCCATATCATAGGCAATTCACATATCATAGGCAATGCGTTTCTATTTAGACAATAGATCAAATTTAAGAGAGATGCTTAAAACATAAAATAATTACTAATGGCATTGGTACTCAGCCGTATATTTTTCTATAATTTATATTGTATCATATATGTTATACATTTTTTGTATGAAAGAAATTTCAAATTTCGTTATAATATAGCATGATGAATAAGTATATACGTGTGTGTGTGTGTGTGTAACAAAAAAAGAAATACAAATTCATTAAAAAGTAAACGCCTAGAGATATTGGCATTGCAAAAGGCGATAGTGTGGGGTGGAAAAATCAATAATAAATATAATTTTTAATTTAAATTAAATTGAATTGATGTTTGATTTAATTTTAGATGACCGAGGTAGTAAATTCAAGATTTGATTAAATTCAAAATGTAATTAATTTGATCAGATATAAAAAAATGGAAATATGTGTTTTTAATATAATAACTAAATATTTTAACATAAAAGATTTAAAATAACATAGATATTTATATGTTTTATATTCGCTCTACGCTTTGTGTGGCTAAACTTAGGATTTTTACAGTTAAAACTAATAAAAATATAATAGTTTTTTTATTAACAAAGCAAATTAAAAAAAAAAGTACATAGATTATGAGGTTGTCAATTGTATTATGAGTGAAATTAGTATAAAGACCGTGGATTCTTAAACAATGTGATGTTATAAAATAACCTTATATATCCAAACTGTGGGTTCTAAAAAAATGTAAAAAAAAAAGGCAATTCATATGCAGATGTTTTTAGCTTAGAGTACGAATATAGCATTCCATTTATAAGTTTAACAAATTAAAAAGATAAATGATGATTAATTATGAAGGATAAATTATAAATTACACAGAAATAATTATAAATTTTGAAATTATTGGAGAGGTATGGACAAGGACAAGTGGCAATAAGATTGTAAATTGTGAAAATAATTTCACACATTCACGGACCAATAATACAATCATCCACTATCCCAAGATTCCTATATGATTATGACCTTTTTCATATATGATACCCTACAATACTATAATATATATATGTACATATATTATAAATTTATATCATTTCATACCTTTTTTATAACAAAAAAATTTATCATAACTTAGATCCAATTATATATTTTTAAAAAATGAAAAATACAGATAAATATCTCTCAAAATAAAAACTCAAATCTGAATTTAAAAGTAATTTTGTCTCATTAAGTTAAGCTATTAATATAGTTCATCTCTTACCATAACAAACCATATGATATACATCATCTCTTAACATAACAAAACATATGATTAGGAGAGTAAAACGAGTCCCAATCGTGAGATGGCTCGCGAATCAACTCATAATTTTTCGAACCATGTTCAAAATATTTTAGCACAGAAAAATATAGACCGAACAAGCCAATTCATCACGAGTCGGACTCGTAGCGAGCCGACAGGTTGGCTCGTGACCTCGAAAAAAATATATTTTTTAAAATTTTTTATTATGTTTTTATATATTTTAAATATTTTATATAATAATTATATTTTTATTAGATATTTACTTTATTTTGTTTAAAATTTCAAAAAAAAAAATATTTATAATATTTTTTCATATTTATAATATTTTTAAATATTTGTTAATATTTATTTTTAAAAAATTAAATATTTAGTTCGCGAGCCAACTGGTTTAACTCGCGAGTTAAGACGATATGGGATGATGTGATCAAAATTCAGCTCAGTAAAAAATGAATTGAGTTAGACTGGACTAAAATATTTTTTAAATCAAAACGAGTCGAGTTAGGTTGAGTCGAACCATCTCGCCGACCCGCTTTATATCCCTCACATATGATGTAATTTTTTTTGTATGAATGATATAATTATTGTTATTAAAAACTAGCCTTTAGAAGAGCTTATAGTGTTGATGAAGCGAGAAGTTTCTTTATAAAGAAAAGTTGAAGAAGTTGTATCAAGATTCATCAACAGAAAGCTAGTTTCTATATATAACATATATTTGTTGAATTGGAAGAAAAAAAACCCACCATTTTTTATTTAATTAAAGAAAATCAACATAAAAAATACACTATATATATATATATATATAAACACTTGGGTACCCATTTTTTTACGCGTGGAGACGTCGTTTTTGACAAGCGTGCACTATTTGGACAGAACCCAAAAAACGAATGTATCAAGATATATGTATCAAGTGATGGACATCATTTTGGACCGTCAATAAGTGTAATTTCAATACGGAAAATCCCTACTTATTATTATTATTATTATTATTATTATTATTATTATTTTCTCGTGTTCCGATTCTTCACGGAAATTAAATAAAATAAAAAATTAAAATAAGGACCATAGGAATGTTATCACGTTTCCATGTCTATCCTTTCGCAAGATGGACCATGTGTCAACTACAACGTGCAATGTTGGACTGCCTACTCCATTAATTCCGCCTTTTCCCCTCACAGAACCAAATTCCTCTTTCATTATTATCCATCGGTTTGATTTTTTTATATATATATATATATATATTCACATTCATATTTCCCCTTGTATATATAAAAAGATAGAAATTGAAATGGTGTTTTCTTTATTTGTACCTCATGGTGTCCGAAATATAATTTATATACCCATGTATGAGCAAACCCTTTTTCGAATTTGTTATGGAATTCATTTCTATCACCAATTTGATATTCTGTATTCATTGGACTGGTTCCTAGTTTCTATTTCTGCACGTGCGATATTCAAAACATACATTTCCCGTATTCAAAGGTATACATAGCGCTGGATTTTCTGAAATTACATATACCGGTCAACGTTAATAAAAAGTATTAGAGAAAAAAATAGATATATCATTTTCATAATTGCGATTTTTTTTAAACATATTTTAAATTTTAAAGGCAAGCGTGCATGAAACAAAATGGCTTGAGAATAGATAATGGCGGAAGTCCATTCCAAATCATCATTACTTAGACGATGGAAAAAAGCCGTTGGCACTCACGATTCGAAAGTCTTCTTCTATGCCCACCAATTTTTTCTACATATAAAAAAAATAGAAATATCATATTTGGTACGAGCTTTCTAAAAATATAATTTCTATCATGATGTAAATGTTAAAAATTACATAAAAATTTCACATTTTCTAATAGAACATAAAGTCTAAAAAATCACTTTTATAATGTTTATACCGGAGTTCTCTTCGAAATATATTAAAAAAATTTAAACCAATACCTTATTTTATATATATATATATATTGGTATTTATAGGTTTGAATATTGGGTTTAGTTTGATTTACATATGATTATATAATTTCGGCTTGGTTTTATTGTACTTTCAAGTTTAGATTTTTTTTTTATTCTCTTCAAAACCTACAAATTTGAACTATTTGATTTGATAAATAGTCCTTTATAATAGCTATGTTATGCAAAAACAGATTTTATTTATTAATTCAAAGATTGATTTATTTGGACCTACAAAATCAAGTAAATAAAAGAATTATCCGAAATAAAGGAAAAATATAAATAATATCTTTAAAATAAACAAATGGATCTGCACCATACCTGCAATGATTTTTTTAATCTCGGTTGGAACAAACGTATCTTTCGTTTTTGATATCGAGAATTGGATAAGAACCGAAAACATGATTCCGATACATCCAAGAAAAAAATATGGTAAATCTTTTTCTATCTGTTTTCTTTTTTATAAAAATAAAAAAATAAATTAGATGTCAATGAAAGAGATCATATTTAATGGAGAAAACGAAATGGAATCTAAAAAATGGCCCAAAAAAAAAAAGAGACGTGACACATTAATGTAGTGAGCTCCCTAATTCACCTCTTTTGGTCTCCAAGAATTTAACCTACATCTCATCTTTCTCTTTCACTTATATTTTCCATCAGAATCTTTCTGCTTAAAGACAACTTATTAAGAATTTTCATTGTTTTTTTTTTCTGCAAACAGAAAACTATTATTTTGAAAAAATATATATACACATTTCGATTGTTTTATAGTCTCCATAGAATTCGAATTCGAATTCGAATTCAGGTGCAAGAGCATTTTGTTCTTCTATCTTACCGTCTTTATAGACTTCTTTAATATATATATATAGTGGCGGATCAAAAACTATTTTTATATGGGGACAATAATATATATATATATATATATATATAATTTTATATGAACAAGTGTATTTATCAATATTGTTTTGTAATTGTATAAAATTTATGAAGAAATTAAACTTTTTTTATTGATTATATGGGGGCGTGTGCCTCCTTTGAATACTTAATAGGTCTGCCACTATATATATATATATATATAGAGCCGTCTATTAGCATGTTCAAAAGGTGCGATGGAACAGGGTCCCCAAAATTTATGGGGCCCTTTATTAATATTATTAATTATTAATAATAGAAAATAATTAAAATTAATTATAAACTGTAACAACTTTTGTTATTATTAATTATCTTTATTATTATTAAATAAATTAAAATATTTATTTTTAACAGCTAAAACCAAAATATATTATAATTGTTATAAAAAAACATTTATTAGAACTGATTGTTTCTATAAAATATATTAAAAAAATGATTAAAACTAATTAAAATATATTATAGTGAACTAAAACAAGATTTTTCATGATACATATATGTCCAAATGGTAGGTGAGGATAATGCGTTTTGCGTGACCAAACACATAAAACGTTAGAAATGAGTCCTAATACATTATGACCAAATAAGGAACACAACTTTTGTTTTATCACTCCAACTCCATTGAAAGAGAATTTCGACCGGCATTTGATCTTTTAATTTAACCATTACATGAAATCACTTATTTTGGATTTCAAACATTAGGATAATGAAATTTACGGTCTATTTATACTAAATATATATATTATTAATCAGAGTTTTAACCAAACATAACAGAACCGGTTTCACTGACATTAAACCGAACCGATAAATGTAAAATCAACCATTTCCATCTTAACCGGACAAACCGGTTAATACGCCTTTTTGTTGTGAAGCATGGTCGGCCCAGCATTAACCATCTAACGGAAAGCCCAAACAGAAAGCCTTTGTCCAATAAATAGTTCAATGGTTTCCATTTTGGAATATAATATTTAATAATATGAATGTGTTCATTTATATATACGTATAGTTTTGAAATTTGTGAAAAGATTTGATTACGTCTTCAATAGATCAATACGAAAAACAAATTCAGTAAATAAACATAAACTTCATTATGTCAAAATAAATGAATAGACACTAAATATTTTCATTTCCAATTTTTAATTAAAAACCGTTCCTAGTTTACTATTAGTAATTAAAATTTTTATTATCCCCGCTATATGGTAAAGTAATCCTCAAATAGAATGATTGCAACTGATTGTGTTTTTTCCGCAATAACAAGAGTTAGAAATTTTTAAATCAAATGCAATTTTGTAATTAAAAAATATTTAAATACAAAAAAAAATGGTGATTTCAAATTTGAAGAAACCAGAAAATCATTTGTTTGAAATCTGAGGAATTGGAAAATGGTGATTTCGAATTGGGCTTTCTCTGCGATTTCCGCTGTTGCCCTTTTCGTTTCTTGCTCATTTGCCCTCACTCCAGATGGTTCGTCTTCTTTCCCTGTTGCTGTTTTGGTCGGCACCAAAATGGAAGAACCAATGCCCAACAGTTAGGGTGTTGTTTCCGATACGACAAAGCATTAGCCGCTGTTTGATTTCTGATCTCAGAGAATTAGGGCTTAAGTTCCCGTTTATGTTGCAGGGCAAGCGTTGTTGGAGTTGAAGATCGCGCTGAATGATAGTAGGAATCTTCTTGAAAACTGGAGAGATTCCGATGAATCTCCATGTTCATGGACTGGAATCTCTTGTCAGCCTCACGACCACAGAGTCGTCTCCAATCCATGTATGTTCTTTCCTGATGAGATCTCACATAGAACTGAGCGCAGAGCTCTGTAAGTAGGATTACTCATGGAAGTAACTTTACCTCTAAGTTTGTAGCTGTCTTATGGGTTATCTGAAGTTGATCATCACTTCTGTTGTGTCTGGTTTCGATGTCCATCTTCAATGTAGATTATCTCAAAAAGTTTTTAGGAGTTTTGATTCGAACGTGCTATAATTTGTTGGTATTTGTGTATGTTTGCAAATGTTCCTTGGTTTTTCATTTGCATTTACAATATGAAGCTTACCGTTCTGTCTGCAGGGAGGCATTCCATCAGATATTGAAAACCTTACTTCTCTTGCTATATTGTAAGATTCATATTGTTTTCCTTGTTCGTCGCCGAGGATTTTTCTTTTAACATCTTCTGATGTATAATGGGGATTCTTGGTATTCAGGGATATATCAAGCAATACTCTGAAGGGTGCAATTCCTTCTTCTCCTACCCGACTGTCACGGTTATGGCTCCCTTTAAGTAAAATCAGACTATGTTTTGTCTGCTGATCTTGGAGATTTAGCATTGAACAATTTGGAAGATTTTGTTAAGGTTCTGATGCTCGAACCACTCCTTAGAGAAACTCCAGCAGCTTTATTGAACACCCAAACCATACACTTCGGATAGCTTTGATTAGAGAGAGGCTCCTACTCTCTTCCCCACCCAGTTCTCCACCAGAAAATCCCCTTCCCTTTCCCCCTCCTCCTCCTTTCTTTATACAATCCCCTCCCTAACAGAATCCTCTAACTACTACCAACCCTAAGGAAACAACTAACAAAACAGCCAAACAAATGTCAACACCTATATGCTATCTACACACACAAACAACCACCACACTAGCTGCATACCTTTGCCCCTAATCCTTCTGTAGTACTTATCAGATTTCTCTGCTAATACTTTGTTCTTTTGTTTCGGGAACTTGTCAACCAATGGCGAGGTCCCAGATTTCGGAGTTCTTAGTGAGTTTGGCGCTGAATCGTGAGCTTTTCCTTCCTTAGATTATATCGGCATTAACATGAAGGATAACATTCTGAATGCTGCTTTTCTTTGTGGTTAGATTCATTGGCAATTTGGTCCTTTGTGGTCGACAACTTCACAAGCCGTGTAGAACATGAATGGGATCCCAAGTTGTTCTTCCTCATGCAGAAGCGACGATGCAGCAGGCAATATCATGCCCATTATGGCTTGTATTCGCTTTTCAGTTGCTTACAGGTATTCCCAATTCTTAATCTCTCACTTGAGAATCATATAGGCCCCCAAAATTGATCATCACACTTGGTGCAAAAGGAGCCTCTTGAAACCAGTAAGCCCGTATATTCATCCCACTAAAAGAACAATATATTGCATATGTGTGTGTGAATCCTGCTACCCTGTTAAAAAGATAGAAACTTTGCATGCTACAAAACTTTTTCATGGGTTCTGTTTGCTAGTAACTTCTTTACATGAGAAACTTGCATTAGTTCTTTTTTAGTTTTCTTGCTTCATTATATGGGCTCTTACTGCATTTTTGCTTCTTCATACCCTCAAGAATCTTCCATTGTTCTGAAAGGTACAAAGCTTATAACTTTCCACTGCGATCTTCCCTACTCCTCTGGCAAGCTCATAGAGAAGCTGGAGTCTCTTAACGAGGAAAATATCGTGGGTTCCGGAGGATTTGGTAAAGTCTACCGCATGGTAATGAACGATTGTGGAACCTTTGCCGTGAAGATAATAGATCGGAGTCGTGAAGGATCTGACCAAGTGTTTGAGGGAGAAGTGGAGATACTAGGTATTGTCAAGCACATGAATTTGGTTAACTTACGAGGATATTCCCGCCTTCCTTCTTCAAGGCTTCTCATGTATGACTATCTCACCATTGGCAGCTTGGACGATCTTCTTCACGGTGGTATGTACTTAAAACTCATAAAGTCATGCAGATAATCGTCTTTTCTTGCGTATGTTCTTGTGTTATCGTTCTTGTTTCTAATTTATGTATATTTGTAGTACGAGCCCAAGAAGATCGGACGTTGAATTGTAGTGCCCGTTGGAGAATAGCACTGGGTTCTGCTCGGGGGAAAGCGTACTTGCATCATGACTGTAGTCCCAAGATAGTTCACCGAGACATAAAATCAAGTAACATCCTACTCGATGACAAGTTGGAGCCTCATGTCTGTCTCTGACTTTGGTCTCGCAAAACTTCTGGTTGACGAAGAGGCTCATGTCACCACCGTCGTTACTGGCACCTTCGACTATTTGGCCCCAGGTCCGTTGTAGCCTTCTCCTGCTTGCGCATATATACATACATACATACATACATACATACATAATGCTGCTATTTATCTATACTGATGAAAACATATACAAGAACAAGAAAGGTTCTATCGATTCACTTTGATGGAATTCAAGTCCTGTGGAACACTGGATTGATTTTGAGTCTTGAGGATCATTACATCTACACAACGTTTTATGTTCATGTACGTATGATGATACCTTGAAACAGAGTATCACAAATTACCGGGAGAGCAACCGAGAAATCCGGCGTCTATAGATTCGGTGTTCTTCTGCTCGAGCATGTCACCGGAAAAAGATCCGATATTCGTAAAACAAGGTATAAATGTTGTCCGATGGGTACGAACACGATTTCTCGGGATCAATCTCACTTTTCTTATGAAGGAATCGTTTTTCCATCAGACATTTTGACGTAAATGTGAATTTTCAGATGAACACTCTACTGAAAGAAAACAGGACAGAGGAGTTAGTGGACAAGAGATGTGTACGGACGCCGATGCGGAAACAGTGGATGCTGTGGTTGAAATGGCGGCGAGGCGTACGGACGGTGACCCAGAGGACCGTTCCCGACCATGAACGAGGCGGTGCAGTTGCTTGAGCAAGAAGTAACGACTCCTCGTCCGACCGATTTCTACGACTCCCATTCCGACATACTGCCAAGTAATTATCCTGAATGATAAGTTTCGAGCTGATGAATCCGTACGATGGACGTACGTATGCATGGTCATGCATGAGAATGAGCATGTGATTTTTGTAACAAAAGAAAAAAAATCTTGACCTTTTATACAACCCTAATTAACTATCCAAAAAAACACTGTTATGGCCAAAATAACATTGAATTGAATTTAATTTCAGATATATTTTTTTATTCGGTTAAATTCTATTTTATTGATACCGAAATTACCAGCCCCTGCATATGGGTCGATTTTAGGAGACAGGTGGCAGTAGGTGGGTGACTATGTCGTATCTCTATCGTATTGTTTATACGCATTGGACGGTTACCGTGGTGAAGTTGAATTTCTAAAAATAGTATAGGCTTTGCCTAAACTGTCGGGGGATTTTTGTTGAAACATCACCACAAGGCTTATTACTATACCCTCCACCACATGTCAATCCACTCTATCCGTATATATATATATATTGAATTATTTGTTTGTATCAATTTATTTAAATTCTTGTAAGTGAAAATATTTCCTGGTTTTAGTTGAACTCATTTTATTTATATTACTACTTGGAGAGATGATTGTTTCGAAGTCATTTAAAATTTCAATACTTTTATATGATTTCCGTATCTTATATATATATATATATATATATATAATTTCGGTATAAATTATCTGGTTTTTATATAAATAAAATATAATAATGTGGTCCTAATAATTAACTCTAACATGTTCACACATGATATTTTTTAGATCACGCGAAAGGAATTTTTCTATGGAACTAAAGTTTTCCAATAACTTTCCAAGTTGCAAGAGGGGATATTTTAGTTCGGTATATATAATCAATCGAATGAAAATAAATAATATCTTTCTCTATACAATTCATTGAATGCGACCAATTTAAATGAATTCGAAAACAATATATGAAAACTAAAAAACTGAATTGAAAATATTTTTTTAGTGTAAAATGAATTGTAATAATTCGATAGAAACAAAATCAATAATAATTTTAAAAAACAGAAAACAAATAATAAACTAAAATCTAAAATACCTCCTCTAATTCTAATTATAAGTAAATTCTTACAAAATAAAAATAAAAATAAAAATCGCTAGCTAGTGGAACACTCTCCACCTCAAGTGACATCATTCCAAGAGTACGCTTTTATGGCCGTACTCACCCATTATATGAGGTCTTAAATATTTCATATATATATATATATATATATATAATATTCATTACTTATATAATGTTTTTTTTCTTTCAAAACAATAAAAAAAAGGATTGCCAAAACCATAATGTGATCTTGCTTTTACTGACACTATATCTATCATCAATACAAATATGAGTTACTGTATCACAGTGTACATAATGTGTGATATGAACATATCATGAAGAATATATGTTCTTATATATTCCATCTCGAACAATCTAAACAAACAAGACAAGATCAGATTCCAATCGAAATAGGGCGCTAGATTCCAAAAATTAAGATTCCGACCATAGATTATGCACGAAAAGCCGGTTTTAGAAAAACCAAAACAAACCGGTCATGTCCGGTTTGGACCGGTTTTAGGAAGTTCTAGATTTGATGGGGTTGGTAAATAAGTGCACGGGAGGTGAAAGCTATGCGTCCTTGTGTGATTCTGGTAAGATCCGTACCACTGAATTTGCTTGTTTCATTGAAAATTATTTTATTTCCGTAATTTTTTACCGATCAAATTTTCTGATCCACATAAAAAGTTTTCATGAGCAATGAAGTACGGATTCGTCGGTGGTGGCCAAATAAATGATACCTCTGTCGCCGGGCACCTTCTCTCATTGTATGAACGTTATTCTATATTTGTAATCACATGATCTTATAATTATTTTCACGTTTTAGTTTTATGGCTGAATTAAGAGAATTGGGTATTCTAAATTAGGTTCAATAAATTTATATTCGTTTTGGTTCCGTTTTAAAAAAAAATGGTTGAACGTCTCATTCTATAGTTGTTTTATGTTTTTTTTAACGACGGGAACTTGACTACAGTCTTTCGAAGACAGTGATAAACCTTCCGATTTTATATAATAGTTTGTAAATCATGTGAAACATATAAACCATTAAAAGATAACAGATTTGTTTCCATGATCTCTTAGAAAATTATGAATTCTTTTACCATTACACCATATCCGAAGGACAACCGTTGTTTTATGTTATAACAAAGATTATATACTTTTCTAGGCACCGATCACCGATTTTTCAATTTTGTAGTTAAATTTAACCAATTTTGTATTTTAAGCTCGGTTTTAATCGATTTAATCATAATAATAGTAGTAATGATAATTAATAGTTATTACTTTACAAATCGTGGAATCATATAATAATACATTACACCACATAAAGGTTAAAACCACACTTTCCTAGTTTGGAAACTGAGGGGACACAAGGAAATTCGATTTGATGGAATCATGTGTGATGGTGGGAATGATGGGTTTGATATTTTATTTCGGTTTTAATATATATAATCGAATTTTATCAAATAATATTTAATTATATCTAAATAAAATTCATCTAAAAATTAGTGACTATGATTTTTATTAAAAACAAAATAATGTAATTTAAGTCAAATATAAAATAAAATTTAAAAACCGAAAATTCGTTTTAAAAAATAAAATTAGTTTTTTAAAATAAATATTTTTTTTAAAATTGAAATCAAATATTCAAATAAACTGTTATACATTTTTTTCTAAAATTTTAAAATTCAAACACAAAATAATAGAATCGAAATCCAGTATATGGAATGCAATGAGAATGACCATAGTTATAATAATTTTTTAGCCAGATAATTTTTCGATATCAATTCTATGGCAGTAGGTGGACTTTTTATCATATCTTATTAGTTATTACTATGGAAAATTCTGAATATACATATATATATATATATATATGTGTGTGTGTGTGTGGCCGTTCTAAGTAGATGAGCAATTATTAGGTGCAATTATATAATCGATTTTTATAATTTTGTTGTTATTCAGAAGTTAATGTTTAAATTTTATATCAACATCAAACGAAACTGGTCTCTTAAATTTCATCGTGTTGAAATATCCATTTTTTGTCGGACCATTCTCCCAATTCTGAAAGTTGATTGGTGCTCATCCGAAGAAATAATCGGCTCTCGCAACAACATTTATTAAAAAAAAAAACAAATATCTTCCATATAAAAACATTAATTAGAAAAATCCAGATTTTTTTTCTGTTTCATATAATGCAGTCCATTGAATTTATTCTCCTTTATCAAGCAACCCTCTAACAGACTCAAAAGTTTTAGATTAGGTTATTTCCGGTTAATAATCATGGGACTAACCGGGTCGGTATTCCAACAATGTAAACACCATGGAGGAAAAGATACCATCAAGTAGAGAGGAATACACTCGGGTAGTTTTCAATTTGGGAAGTATTATATTATGTAACCGGTTATGCACAATTTAGTTTGAATATTGTAGTTATCCGGTTTAATTTGGTTTGGGCTTGGTTTCTCTTTTTTTTTAAAAAAAAAATATATGTCTGCATTCTCATTGTGTTTGCTGATGTAACTAAATATTACTTTGACAAAATTTACTCCAAGACCTTTCATTTTCTCCATTTAATAGCTTCAAAAGTAAGGGTTAAAGATAAAAACAATCGATCTCTCTAGATGTCTTGGAAGATGTTGGATTCGGTCTAATTAATGTACCACTAACACTATTTTAATGATGGGTTTATATATATATATATATATATAACCTACAAGATATGACAAGAACGTTGCTGTCGCAAGAGTTAATGTCCCAAGTCCAATGGCATATGAAATATTCACATCTCTCGTATTCTTTCGATATCCAAAAAAATTATTTGCTTTTGAAAGAACCAATAAGATTTGAGAGGGGGCCGGTTTATGGGCTGTCACTTTCAATAATTTTGGATTCAGCCTTAGCTTATTAGACTAATTGATGATGTTATCTTGCTTTTAATTATATGATTTATATTTAACCAAAACAAATTATATAATTTATAACGCGAATCCATTTAACCAAGTTAATTTAAAAAGTCGGTTAAGTACTTTTCTTTTAAATTAAATGTGAAGAGATGGCAACTCCACAAAAAATCGTTTGATTCCCATTCAAAACAGATTGCTGAATCAAATATATTTCGAAATATAACCCAATCGGGTATAGCTCCATGATGTAGCGGGCAAGGTTCGGGATGCCTATTCCAGGTCCCGTGTTCGAGCGTTCATTGGAGAGGTGGGATGCAGTAAGGCGGTTCACCTGTTCAGATTGGATGTAGTTGGGGCGAAGGTACGGTGAACCATTCCTAATTATCAAAACAAATTATATATATATATATATATATATATATATATATATATTTATATATATAT
>NW_010966092.1:661091-673091 GCF_000463585.1 Tarenaya hassleriana | reverse complement strand
ACTCCAGGTCCCGTGTTCGAGCGTTCATTGGAGAGGTGGGATGCAGTAAGGCGGTTCACCTGTTCAGATTGGATGTAGTTGGGGCGAAGGTACGGTGAACCATTCCTAATTATCAAAACAAATTATATATATATATATATATATATATATATATATATATTTCGAAATATATAGGGATAATTTCTCTTGAGGATTTTTTTTAACATTTGAAATGAAAATTACGTTTTTTTTCTTCATATTATTTAGTTTGGTGCAAGAGGTAAATGAAACATGCATGTCAACTCCAAAAGAATTGGTTTGTATCATTATATGACATTGAGTAGAAGCAGAGTCAAGAGTAAACCGATTAACGCCGTCATTTCGTATGTAATAAAAGCAAAAACACACAAGAGAATGGGAACGTGAAACATGAATGTCAACATCGAAGATACGAACAAAGAGGAGGAATAGTCCCTTTTTGTGCAGTCTCTAGAGCTTTCGATTCTTGTCTGGACCACACCCACATCTACTCTCTCTCTCTCTCTATACGTATATGTATATATGTATGTGTATATATATATATATCGAATTGATCACATACATTACTGTCCTACACACACATTCCCATCCTCTCCCTATATATAAGTCTCTGGTCGTTCACCAGCTTACGCGGCCCAACACACGATGGTGAGTTTCATCCCTCACATCCTCCTTCTCTCCTTTGCTCTCATGTTATCTTTTCGTTGAGGTACCAATCTCTATATATATATATATACACACACACACTCAAATTAAGATATAATAAAAAAATATATAATTCACATAGTTATACTCAAACCTCTATAAAACTACGTCAATTCCACGGGAGAGATCGTAGGATGCCATGCAAGATAGGGTAGGAGAAGTATAAACTATGTGGGTCGAAACAGACCGAACTGACGTGGCTTTTCGTTTTCTTACGGACACAAAATCAAGTTAGCAGCGAGACATTAAATGTGCAATTTTGCAGGAGATTGAGTCGAGCAGTATAAACTCATGGGATGGATACCGAGATTGGAGAAGCAGGCCGGCCCTCCCCGGCCGCCACGGCGGCATGCTTGCCGCCTCTTTTGTTTTGGGTAAGTCGTGAATAACCATTTTATACAACTCTTACGTGTACGTGTATGTGTGTGTATATATATTCACATACATACACGGTATACATATATATATATATGTAGTTGTGGAAGTGTTGGAGAACTTGGCGTTTCTAGCGAGCGCGAGCAATCTGGTGCTGTATCTGACGAAGGAGATGGAGTTTTCGCCGTCGGGAGCGGCGAACTCGGTCACCGTTTTCATGGGAACGGCTTTCTTCCTCGCTCTCCTCGGCGGCTTCCTCGCCGACGCCTTCTTCACCACCTTCCATATTTACCTCTTCAGTGCCACTATCGAGTTCCTGGTAAGTGTGCCTAGTATTAGTAGAGTTGGGTACGAGTGGATAACCGGTAAAACTGGGAAAATCGGAGTATTTGGATTTGCATTCGAAATGCTCGGTTATCTCATTTTAATATTTTTGTATTAGGGATTCGAGCGTTATGAGTATCTCGAGTACTAGTATCCAGAATAATGTTAGAATATTTATGGATATTTGGATCCAGGTTTATTTAATAAAAAAATAAAAGTGTGATTATAAACAGGGATAATTACAGTCAAAATAGGAGATAAAATGGTGAGAAATAAATAATAATAAGTTTCGTTTTTTAATATAATGTTAGAAATGAGAAATCTTTTAATTCAAAAGAATTATATTTTATAAAAATGTTGTAAAATGTAGGGTATAATTATTTATACAGGGTTTGGTGGTCCTAACGGGTCAGGCCTGCGCGCACTCGGCTAGGCCATGGGCGAGAGGAGTGCTATTCGGGGGCCTATACCTCGTGGCCCTAGGGGTCGGAGGTATAAAAGGCTCGTTACCGCCACATGGAGCGGAGCAGTTCGACGAGAGCACGCCGAGGGGGCGGAAACAGAGATCGTACTTCTTCAACTACTTCGTCTTCAGCCTCTCGTGCGGTGCGCTGGTCGCCGTCACGTTCGTGGTCTGGCTCGAAGACAACGTCGGCTGGCAGTGGGGGTTCGGCGTCTCCACTCTCTCCATTCTCCTCTCTGTTCCTGTTTTCCTGTCTGGTTCCACTTTCTATCGCCTCAAAGTCCCTTCTGGAAGCCCCATCACCACTCTCTTCAAGGTCACACCCTTCACCCTTGCCCTTTCTTTCAATGTATGTATGTATGTTCTAAGAATGGAAAATGCAAAGAATTATTCAGCAATTCTTGTAACATAACATCCTTGACATCGGTGCAGGTCTTAACCGCAGCGCTGTACGCCAAATATTGCGGATCCAAGAACTCAAGGAACGCCGTCATGGCCATGGAGACAGGTTCTTCATCTCGTGAAACCGACGATTCGGAAGAAACCAAACCAATCTCCGACCTCGGATTCGTCGAAGAAGCCCTGACAGATCAGAGATCACTTCCACGAGCATTGCAATGCACAACGCAGCAAGTCCAAGATGTCAGAATAGTCCTCAAGATCTTACCGATCTTCATGTCCACCATCATGCTCAACTGCTGTCTGGCTCAGCTCTCCACGTTCTCAGTCCAGCAAGCTTCCACCATGAACACCAAGCTCGGAAAACTCACCGTCCCTCCTGCCGCTCTGCCCGTCTTTCCCGTCGTTTTCACCATGATTCTCGCCCCAGTTTACAACCACCTTCTCATCCCTCTCGCCAGAAAAGCCACGAGAACCGAGATGGGCATCACCCATTTGCAGCGCATAGGAACGGGCCTCGTCCTGTCCGTTGTGGCCATGTCGGTCGCAGCCCTAGTCGAGACCAAACGCAAACGTATCGCTGTTTCTTGCGGTCCGAGCAACAGTCCCCTCCCCATCACGTTTCTATGGTTAGCTTTCCAGTACGTTTTCCTCGGATCCGCAGACCTCTTCACCTTAGCCGGAATGATGGAGTTCTTCTTCACGGAGGCACCATCCAGGATGCGATCTCTGGCCACATCTCTCTCATGGACGTCGTTGGCTATGGGCTATTACTTGAGCTCCCTGCTCGTTTCGGCTGTGAATTTCATCACTGGCTCATTCGGACACAGTCCATGGTTGTCTGGTGATCACCTGAATCAGTACCACCTCGAGAGATTCTACTGGCTTATGTGCGTTCTTACCGGTCTTAACTTCGTGAACTACCTCTTCTGGGCCTGTCGGTACACGTATCGGGCGAGCCAGAACTGATCGCTTGATCGGTGGTTAGAGTCTGGTTATGTTGTTTCAGAGTAAAATTCGTTATCGGTTTAGGTCTCTCCTGGGGATGTATATCTTGGGGAAGAAGTCACTGCCATTCTAGGGTTTTCTTGTTGGGGAAGACCCAATTCTCACCCTCCTCGAGAGTGTAGTGTTTTAAGTGTGTATTAAAAATGGTACCTTTCACCGTATCAACTTTTGTCCGTATGGATAAAATAAAATTGAATATTACAAACAATAATGAATACCATCTTTAATTCAACCGAGCTAAAATACATATATATATATATATATATACACACACATACCATCAACGTTTGACTAATTTATTAGAGCAATTAATGTATATATCATGCATAATATGCAATCTAAGAGAAAACATCTAATTAGTTCATCTTTTAGGTCAAACTATTTAATACATTATAAATTTCATTTGGATAAAAATTATATGTTTTCAATGTGTTGTGTTGTTATAGATGGTTCAACATCTTCGTCTCTTAACTAAGGGTCAGGATTCGAACTCTATTGTAGGAATGAAATAATTTTTGAGGTCATCTCTTTATCATATTATTTAGTATATTTTGTGTAGTATAAAAATAATAATTAATACTTATATTGTTAGCAAAATGTAAGATGAAAAGATAAAGTGTGAAGTATAAAAATATCTATTTATAGTGGAATATAATTCATAACCAATTAAAAATAAAATAAAGTGTTGTTCCAAACTCCAACGCTATTTCGGATTACCCTCAACAAAAAAAAACCCTAATAATTAATCTATTGAAATAAAAATGCAATCAGTAGACTTAAAAGATAATTACTTAAGTTTTTAATAAAATTAATTAGCACATTAATACGTTTTATTTGGAAACCTTATCCCATTTACCAAAAAAAGACAATGGGGGACAAAGCGTGAACTGCATAATTCGGGCAATGATGTGACGTTTTCCCACGTCAGCCTAAGCCCCTAATCGCAACCGACTCAACCACTCCTGCCAATTTTAGATCATTTCATTTTTGACCCTTTAGTTTTATCACAATTTTAGATTGACCCCAATATTTTTGTTTCTCATGTAAAAGTTTCTATTTTCGGCAACGTGATTTTTGGATCGACGTTAAATTATTCGAGCGTATCACTGATTACATCGGTTTGATTTTTATTGGGTTCAGTAATTTAGTTTAGATATTGATTGGGATCGCTGATTTATTTTGGTTAGATTTTTTTTAGTGTTTTTAGATATATTTTTCATTTTCCTTTGTTGTTAGTATTGGATTTACGTAACATATTTTTTCAATTTTTTTTTTAATTTAAATCCTGCTTTTTAGATTTCAATAATCAGTATAAACTAATTTAAAAACATGCTACTAGTGATGCAGAGAATATTTTTTTTAATGATAATGAAAAAAATAATTGATTACACTTAAAAATAATATTGATTTAGAAATATGATTATTGGTTAAATATATATTTTTTAATCCTATAGTGTCGTTTTATATATCAACGTGATAAATAAATGGATTATACTTATATATTACTAAATCCTTCCCCTTTCCGCAAATCTTTCCAGCGATGATTCGATTAAATTGAGTTGTGTTAATCCACCGGATTTAGGGATTCGCAATCGGGTGTAGTTTGTAAATAAGATAATATATTGGGGCGAAACTGATATATTCCAAATCTTTGGAGATATCTATTTCTATTTGATCGTTCTGTTCACCGCATCTGTTCCTCGTTCCAGCGATTCGCTTTTCTGTGTTTATTTTCTCTCTCCTTTTCTTCCTTTTTCCTCTCTCTTTTTTTTCTTGGGTTCGATTCTTCCGAATTTTTTCCGTCAAGAAATTCCCAAAGAGTCAAAGCTTACATACCCGGGTGGTGATCTTCGAAATTGGGTAAACCCTAGATTTCTTTTTCTACTCTCTTTTCATCGTCTTGCCAAAGTTCTAATTTTTGTTTCATTCGTATGCGGATCTGGTTTCTGTTGAGCTTAGCCTGAATCCTCGGAATCTATGCTAATTTTCTCGAGTTTGTTGAGCCATGTTTACTAGGAATCTCGTTTCCATGACGATATACGTACGTGCTCGTGAATTTGTGAGCATGTTTCTGTACAAGCACGGAGAGTTGCCATAATCCCTTTTCAGAAAAAAAGTTTTTCGTTATTGCTCTTTGTTTTAGGAGGAAATTCCCATATTTCTAATCTCTCCTTTCGTATTCTTGTGCTTTGTGCTTATGGTTGAACTGAATTCAATCTTTTCAAGTGTCTGAAGACGATGGGTAATCTCTTCTGTTGCGTCCAAGTCGACCAGTCGACAGTAGCAATCAAGGAAAGGTTCGGTAGATTCGAAGACGTTCTTGAACCTGGCTGCCATTTTCTTCCATGGTGCTTTGGTAGTCAAGTTGCTGGTTACCTCTCTCTGAGGCTCCAGCAACTCGATGTCCGCTGCGAAACCAAGACAAAGGTTTGATCTTTGCTCTCTTTTTGCAAGATGATTTCTTACCCCATTATCAGAATCCTCTGTTATTGTGAAATTCTGATGATATTTTAGCAATCCTTTTCCTGCCTTTGTCCTGCCGAAATGCGTATGATCTTGTTCTTTGTCTCAATCTTTTCTCATATCAGAATCAGTAAGTTCAGTCCATCTTTGCTGGCTTCTTCATGAACCCATGCTCAGATTAATGTTATTAGCTTCTTGGTTGTTGTAGAGATGAGGACTGATGTTTTAGTATGATTTCTTTTTCTCAGGACAATGTGTTTGTTAATGTTGTTGCTTCAATTCAATACCGTGCCCTGGCTGATAAGGCAAACGATGCTTTCTACAAACTCAGCAACACAAGGAGCCAAATTCAGGCCTATGTTTTCGACGGTATTGTATAGGTCGTAAATATATATATATATATATATATACACGTTGTATGAAAGTGGATTAAGATAAGCTGATTCTTCTGAATTTTCAGTCATCAGAGCAAGTGTCCCTAAGCTGAATCTAGATGATGTTTTTGAGCAGAAGAATGAAATTGCAAGATCTGTTGAAGAAGAACTCGAGAAGGTAAGCTAAGCTCGTGCTCCATGGCTGCCGTTTTTACGTGCACTAGATGATGTTACATGCACTATGTATTTGGTTTTTGCTCCATGGCTGCCACCGTTTATGTTTTAGCTGGTTTTTTCTGTAACTTTCAGGCTATGTCTGCTTACGGTTTCGAGATCGTTCAAACACTCATTGTCGATATCGAGCCGGATGAACATGTCAAACGGGCCATGAATGAAATAAATGCTGGTACCACCCATCTCTATGCACCGTTTTTTGAATTCCAAATATATTATACCAAGCAAATCCCCGAATTTTTACGTGAAAAAGTTACTCATATAATACCGTTTTCACGATCTCATATACACCCGTGACCATGTGGATCCATTTACTGTGGACTGTGAGCTTAGAAATGTGAACTTTTGCTTCCTCTAGCTGCAAGATTGAGGGTGGCAGCAAATGAGAAGGCAGAGGCCGAGAAAATCCTGCAGATAAAACGAGCAGAAGGGGAAGCAGAATCGAAATACCTCTCGGGTTTAGGTATCGCAAGGCAGAGGCAGGCGATTGTGGATGGTTTAAGGGACAGCGTGCTGGGTTTCGCTGTGAACGTTCCTGGGACAACAGCCAAGGATGTGATGGACATGGTGCTTGTGACTCAGTACTTTGACACCATGAAAGAGATCGGGGCAAGCTCCAAATCATCGGCTGTGTTCTTGCCTCACGGGCCAGGTGCAGTTCGGGACGTGGCCGCTCAGATCAGGGAAGGGCTTCTTCAAGCATCTTCTCTGAACCAGTGACCCGAGAGATGCTTCTGCAATGGTCTCTGATTCTATGGTTCCTGTGTGGTTATATCTCATCAATGCAAGTGCTGGTAATAACGGCCATTAACGTATTTAGACTTTTGTGGTGTGTAAAGGTGCAAGTAACTAAGTCAAGTTCCGAACCAATGCCACTTCTGCTGTATTATATGAAACAGAGCAGTGTCAACTCGCTCTGTTCTTGATTTTATTTGATATTTGTTTCATTCAAAGTTTGAAACTTTTATTTCATCCGTGTCTTTAGGCTGGATTTCCGATCGAGGGTTCGTCTGAAATCTCGAAAATATGAAACGTATTTTGTGTAACATACGCACACAAAGAGTAACACATACGCATACATGTGTACATGCATACACGAAATGACACATGTTTGTACTCTATATCCTTTCCTCCCATTTCATCATGTTCAGATTTAGGGTTCAATCATGCAACGTCACCAATTAACAGCAGCCATCGATATTATCTTATTTGGACAAACAAACAAACAAACAAAAAACAATATTAGGATTCTCATGGATCCATTCCTATAGATCTTAAGGGGTTTCTTTCAAGTTTTCCCCTAAACTATATATATATATATATAATATTATATATCGAATCTCAATTCAAATGTAAGATTATATTTAATTTTATTAATGTTTGTATTAGCTTGCTGCTGCAGGTTCAACGGGCTTTGCTTGTTCAGCCTCTTGGATGAGCTTCAAGATCTCATCTTTCTTGACGACCAGAGCTTGGATCTTGTCTTCGACCTTCTTCAGTTTCAGTTTCAGCTTCTCGGGATCTTTCTTATTGTCTTCATTAGGGTTCTTCTCTTTCTTGTTCTTCTTATCCTTCTTCTTCTTCTTCTTCTCTTCGTCATCGTCTCCTCCGTTTTCGCCGTTATCTTGATCTCCTTCTTTGCCCTTATCCTTCTTATCTTTATCTTTCTTCTTATCCTTCTTCTCCTCGTTCTCGTGCTTCTTCTCCTCTTTCTCGGCTTTTCGCTCCTCTTCTTTGTCACCATGTTGCTTCACTTGTTCTTCCTTTTCTCCCATTTTCCGATCTCCCCTCTCCTTTCTCCTTCCTCTTTATTTGGTATTCTTGTATGTTCTCTTTTTGATTCTTTTGGGTTTTTTTTCCCCTTGTGGGATTTGGATTATATACACGTTCTTTGAGGAAGGAGGTGGAGCTATTTTCAGAGATGAATCGATAATAGCCGTAGAGAAGATCATGTGTATATGGCCACAGAGAGTTTCATGCAACTTCGTAAACAACGACGTGTTTCTATTTTTAGTTGTTGTTTCTTTTATATGTGTATATATATATATATGAAACTCTTGTATATATTTATCGATATTTATATACAAAATGGTTCCTAGTTTTCGTATAAATAAAAATATACCGATCCCAAGTATAGTCTTTGTCATCTAATATTAGATGATTCAACTAGTAAAGAATAGGACAAAACTTCTTTCCAAACCCAAGTTTAAATCTATGTTTGGAGAGAAACATTCATATGAATTTTTACGTTTTTGTTAGAGATATAGTTGAATCTAAGGATGTCAAACGAGCCGGCTCGGACCAGCTCGGACCAGCTCGTTTCGAGCCAGCTCATTTTCAACCCAGCTCGTTAAGCCCATTTTTATTTGGGCCAGAAAATTTCTGACTCATCCCAACTCGCTTAGCTCGCAATCATAGCTAAAAAAATCATATCAAATTATATAAAATCATATCCAAATGATATATCAACATAAAAAGAACATATCAATACATTCAAATCATACTTATATTCACAATCACAATCCAAATCAAAATATCATACCAACAATATCAACACTTTCAAGTTCCAACATAATTTTTTTTTTACTCCAGCTCCCGAGCGAGCTCGCGAGCCAGCCGAACTAGCTCGTTTGGGCTCGGCTCGTGGCGAGCTGGCTCACTCAGCTCATTTTTATTTGGGTTCAGATATTTTTGGCTCGACTCGGTAAAAAAGGAGTCAACCTCGAGCCGGCTCGCGAGCTCGACTCGTTTTGACATCCCTAGTTGAATCAAAAGATCAATTGATTTTCGGATTATAAAAAAAATATAGTCTTTACCTACTTTTCTTCTGCTAAAATATATGGATTATCGATTATCACTAAAAAAATGTCAATTTTCAATGGATTAATACGTTGAAAACGAACAAAATTCCGTTGAAAATTTTATAACGGACAATCCATTATAAATCCGTTGAAATATTTACAACAGGAAAATCGGTTAAAAATATCCATTCGTCTATTTTTCACTACAAGAAAAACACGAATTTGCGACAGAAAAATCTATCGCAAATACAAAGCGAATCTGTCGCAATTAAAAATTTGCGACAGATTGCGACAGAATTGTTTCTGTCCGTATATCATTGTCGCAAAAATTTGTGAGTCGCCAATTTATGTCAATTTTGCGACAGATTATTCCGTCGCAAAATATTTTTTTAATTTAAAAAATATAAAAACTATATTATACATACGCATATATATATATATATCTACATATACATACATTACACACATATATATATACATACATATACACACATATTCATGCACATACACATACATATACATTTACATACACATACACACATTCATACCCATATATATACACATATAAATTTACATATACATATATATACACTTACAGTTACACATATACATTACACACATACATAAACACATATTCATACATATTCACACACATATATACATACATAAACACAAACACATACATATTCACATACACACATACACACATTCAAATACATAAACACACATACATATTCACATTCACATTCATATACATACACAACACACATACACAACACACATACACACACATACATAAACACATAAACACACACACATTCACTTACACACATACACATATTCACATACACGCATACACACATTCACATTCACATATATACACAACACACATACACATACACACATATATACATATATATATATATATTCATATATTTACATATATATACATACAAATTCACATATATACATACATACCTTAGCAAATTTTGAAGAAAAATGATTGTGGGCAAAAATCTTGACAGATTTTGATTTTTGGTTGAAATTTCGAAGTCTGGAGGAGAAAGACGAAGTCGTGACTTTTATTAAGTGTTGCGACGGACAAATCCGTCGCAAAGGCACAAAATTCGAAATAAAAACCGCAAAATTTGAAATTTTCAGTGAAAATGACGGTTGGGAGAAACATCTGTCGCAAATCTATCGCAAGAATTTGCGACAGATATCTCTCTAGCACATCTGTCGCAAAATTAAATAAAATTAATAAATGCGACAGACTTTCCGTCGTATATAAGGTTTGTTTTTACGACGGACACGATTCTGTCGCAATCTGTCACACATTTGCAAAGGATTTTGTGATTTCAAATTTTTTTTTTCGTATTCCGTCGCAAATCTGTCGTAATTTGTGTGCGACCGAATTTTCCGTCGCAAAATCTGTCGCAAAATGTTTGCGACAGAATATTCTGTCGCAAAATCTGACGCAATTTAAAGATTTTCTTGTAGTATTTTGTAATATAAGTTGCCTTTAAATAATCACAACTCTGTTCTTAAGTAGGAACACTTACTTATATGCACGTACCCTTTGTAGTTAATATAGTAATAACGATATTTTAATTAATTGACTCATCGCTATATTTTGATATACATGACACATCACATTATAATGTCTTCTGCAAAATGGAAATATTGTTCTATACAAAGAACAATGCGACATTTTAATATGTTTTTTTTTTTGAACTTATGCTTCTGTTTCCACGAGATCTTGCAGTTTTTTATTACCTTCACATTCTGTGTGTATATTTTTTTCATTTCATAATAGAAAAATTCACGAAATTAAAATAAGAATTTGTTATGATATCAAAGTGTTTTCTGGTAATTATTTTTAATATTATCTGTGGTTAAATACATTATCTACGAATCGAATAAAGTGTTGAAGATAAATATTCCCATCCATAAGGACGTTAGTAGGCGTGACAATATATAATACATATTATTTTATATATATATATATATAATGTTATTATATATTACATGTAAAGTAGATGGCTTTTTACGAGAATGGTATAATGAAAAATGGCACATCGCATGCATGCATGCATGCCCATTTCCCATATGAAAAATTCGCCTTAAAGAGCCACGTAAGGGACACGAAACTAGTTTACTCTTTATGATAATCTCTAGACAATATTTGCTGTGATAGATTTTAATTTCCGTTTAGTTAATTCTAGTTTCATATTTTATTGGTTATAGAAAACATATTCATTTGTTTTTAATATCGAATTTTGATTTGATTCTAATTCTATTGCATTTTGTTTAAAAAAATATTGTTTTAAAAACTTTTTTTTATAATTATTTTATATCCAGATATTAGTTACCCTTTCTTAAATATTATAATTTTAAAATTAGGAGAGTGGTTAGTGGATTGAAATGGGGCAAAGTTGGTGAATTGAGAAACAAAAAATTTGTTGGAAAGTGAGATTTGAAGACAAGAAAATATAATTACAAGGGGTTTCGTTAAAATTGCCCTTTTTCTTTATAAATCTATTTTGCCATTTTTTGTTTCTTTCGTTAGTGTTTTATTTTCCCCTTTGTCCTTTTTTATTTTTAATGGTTTAAAATTCAAGCCTTATCACTCTTATATATACATATATATATATATATATATATATATATATATAACAACATCTACAATAATTATATTTCTCGTGAATTTTAAGTTAGATTCGAAAGGGCCAACTTTATAAGCTCTCTCTCTCTAGAAATCAGACTCATCAGGGTAGCGAGGAGTTTCTGGAATGCAAACGAGTCGGTTACTCTCTCACTCGCCGAGCTTCGGCAG
>NW_010966092.1:626182-660901 GCF_000463585.1 Tarenaya hassleriana | reverse complement strand
GCCTTCGGCGGCTCCTCCGCCGGCGTCGACCTCGCTGCCATTGCTGTCCGAGTCGTGGAGGAGTTCAGGGGTCATGAGCTGCAATCCGACTCCCACGCTGACGAATTCGAGTTCGCTTTCGCCTGCGACCACCGCCATTCCGATCCCATCGCCACAGCCGACGAGATCTTCTGCAACGGTCAGATTCGTCCGTCGAATCCTTACGCTCTGCTCACATGCTCCGCCGTAGGAGCCGGTTCTCCGACTGACGCTAAGGCGGAGGATGGATCGAGTCCGCCGATTACTCTCCGGCGCCGCCGGCCGCCTCTGAGGAAGCTGATGAGCGAGGAGCGAGACTCGGCGCCAACGGCGACGTGTTCGCCGAAGTCATCGGAGGCCGACGAGGATCTCATCGGCGTTTCGCCGGACACCTACTGCGTGTGGACCCCGAAATATCCGACCGGCGACGAGCGCCTCCACGAACAGTCGTCTTCGCCGTCGCAGGGCGAAATCAAGAGCAGCAACGGAGGAATTTCGAAGCGATGGAAGCTTCGGAGCCTGTTGTACGCGAGAAGCACGAGCGACGGGAAGGAGAAGTTCGTGATCATGACTCCGGTGAAGAAGACAGAGAGATCTAACGCCGGAGAGGAAAAACCGTCGCCGCTAGACGGGAAATGCGACGGAGAAAACAGCTACTGCGAGAGATCGGAGGAGCCAAAACGACGAGCATACGTGCCGTATAGGAAGGACATGGTTGGTATTCTAAGAAATGCGTATGGGTAAATTCGACATTTACGTCCTTTCGAAGGACGCGGACTCGGTGGGGTTCCGTCTCTTCCTTTTTCCTTGCTTTTTTTTTTGTTGTTGTCACCTTTTACTTTTTCGTTCGGTCTTCTCTTTCTCTCTCTTTCCGTGAAAAATCTCGAGTATTGGGTGAGATCGTCAAATATTGAAGTCGTTTAGGTAATTACCAATAATACTAATGATGATGATGATGATGATGATGATGATAATGATGTCCAAAACCCCATTAGAGATCTAGTAATAATATACAAGCAATTGAATTTTCATATCCATTTTTTGCCACTATTTTAGTTTATATATATAGTTCAAGAACTACATCATAATAAACAAGAATAAAGTATGAATATATTTGGAATTCGGGTAGGTTCAAAAGAATTCTTTATAATTCCCATTTGAAGGATCACAACAGAAGAAAAAGAGCTTAACAAATCTAAATCATTAATATTCACCACTTTTGGTCGGCTCTAAATTTCCTGGTTTGGTTGGTGATATCAATTTGATTTTTCTTTGCCTCGATCAATCATCGTCGCCTACTTGTCTTTTTGTTTGGCCCCTCCACATGTTATATATATATATATACACATATACATATATATGTATAGAAAAAGAGAGACTTTAAGTAGACTCATGAGAAGCTGGTGTCATTTTTCCTTCATAAATAATGGACAAGGAATACCTGTGAAGAAACACTATTATTATTATTATCTGATATTGTCCCTTTGCTTAGAAACGAGAATGGCTTCTTAACCTGTTGTCTAAGCAGGAACTGGCTTTGGTCCTGAAGAAATCCGCAGATTCGCGGCATACTCACGCGCCCACAAATCGTAGTGGATGATCTCTTCGAGAGACGGTGAGGATTCTAACTCTGCTCGGTGTTTATCGCATGTCATCTCCACCACCTTGAATATATCCAGATAGCTAATCCTGCAAAACATCAGTAGAAGATACAAGTCACATTCCCTCCACAGCTCCGGCATTCAATGATGATGGTGCCAATTCCGAGATTTAGATGGACTGATTCTGAAAAAAAAAAGGTTTTTTTTTTCAAAGGGCAAGTGTACTTTTCATCTATGAACATCTCCACGGCTTTCTCATTGGCTGCACTGAGTACTCCAGTCATCGTGCCTCCAGCTCGTCCTGCAGCGTAGGCGAGGTCCATTGACGGGTATTTTACGTTGTCTGGCTTCTTGAACGTCAGTGAGCCAAGCCTGCAAAAGTACAGTTTCGGTTAATCCAAACTAAGCGCATGCACATCAAAGTTCCATGCTTTTTCTCCGGTGAGTGTTTCTCTTAATGGTTTCTTTTCATGGTTTACAGTGTATTAAAGGGAGCTATTGTATTGATTTCATAGGATAAACAGAGGATATGTTTTTGCTTACTTGCAAAGGTCAAGCCTTGGCCAGGTTATTTCAGAGCAGTAAATTCTGTCAGGCCATGACATTGTGTAGAGGATCGGGATACGCATGTCGGGCCATCCCAACTGTGCAAGAACGGATGAATCCTGGGAAAACGAACAATGACGGTTGCACCACAAAAATGAGCGAAAATTTTTGACATCAGAAGCCGAAAAAGCCATGAACTTTCCAGAATTCAGACCTGGGTTTCGACCATAGAGTGGATGATACTCTGAGGATGAATTACAATGTCAATATTGTCATATTCAGCACCAAACAGATAATGGGCTTCAATGACTTCTAGACCCTGTTCAGAACAACAACATAAAAACTCAATGGCTTGACCTAAATCATGTGAAGTATGGTGCTTGTCAACTTAAAAGAGTGAGTTTCAGTAGAATGATCTCACCTTGTTGAAAAGTGTGGCCGAGTCTACTGTAATTTTCTTCCCCATATTCCAGTTCGGATGTTTCAACGCATCTGCTACTTTAACGTCCTTCAGTTTATCCACAGGCCAATCCCTATTTGAAACCCGACGAAGAATTGCCAAAACCCCATTAGAGATCCGAGAGAAACTTATAGAAAGGGGAAGTCGAGGAAGAACGTAACGTGAATAAATCCGTAATGGACGCTTAGAAAAAGCTCCTAACTGAATAAAATCAGCTATACTCGAAGTTTTCAGAGTTTTATGCAATGGTGACATATTGTGTGAACTTCTCTACTAGGGAGCTGAAATATTACAGATGAAATAATATGGTTGCTAACCTAAAAGCACCACCAGATGCAGTCAAAATTATCCGACGAAGAGCACCTTCGGGCAAACCTTGAATACACTGGACACAAATAAAATCCTTTCAGTACATTGCTCTCGGGACAAGAAGAGAAATCGATAAAAAAAATGAAAAGGATATGGTTATAAGATCATTGAAAAGGATATGGTAGATTCTACCAACAGGCTCGAAGAAAAGACAGTTTTTCTCGTGATAGATACCTGAAATATGGCCGAATGTTCTGAGTCAGCCGGGAGGATTTTCACGTTGTGCTTTTTAGCAAGGGGAAGAACAAAAGGGCCACCTGCTATTAACGTCTCTTTGTTCGCAAGAGCAATGTCCTTTCCTGCTTCGATTGCAGCAACTGTAGGCTGCAGGAATGTAAAGAACGCCCATAGATGAAAAGTTCTTATTATCCAAGCAAGAACTGTGAGCTCAGTTATCAAGAGCAATCGAATCATATTTTGCACCCATTCTCAGACCGATTTCTTTTCGGTTTCTTGTTCATGTTCTCAGTAAGTTGATGATATCATAGAAGAAATGGAAATGCAGATTGGTGATCAGTACATTTACCGAAATATGGAGTAAAATAAGAACAGAAAGCCGGTACCTTGAGTCCTGCACAACCTACAATTCCCGTAACAACGGTAACAGCATCCGGGTGTCGGGCCACCTGTTAATGCATTACGAGCAAAACACTGAGGACCGAAAGACATGAAATTCCACGGATAAAACAAATTTCAGACCACTACCTCAATCACTCCCTGATCCCCCGGAATAATCTCGGGCATTCGCTCAACATCCGCCAGAGCCTCTTTGAGCTCATTGACCAGTGCCACGTCTCTAATCGATACCAGCTCAGGTTTGAATCTCTTAATCTGTTACATTTGAAAATCTTCAACTTTAACATAAATTCTCTCTAGAGATCACTTAATTCTCTAGTTTTGGTTATCATCGGTTATCAACACTATTGTACAGCCTTGTGCTATATTACAACTGGAATGAGAGTAAAATTGATTTCAGGACTCGTTTCTGATGCATAAGTTGAATTGGATGGTAAGAACTGCAAATTTACTGTATTACTGTGTTAGGCCATTTACCTGATCAGCAAGGAGCGTCACGTTTGAGCCGGCAGCCAGAGCTACCACTCTAAATTTATCGGGGTTCTCTGCAACGATATCCAATGTCTGCAAGAAAAACACCGAATTCCGCAACTTCTAACGAGTGAAAACAATTCTACAGAACTCATTATCACGAGGAATCCTTGGGAAGGAAACATAAAACTCAAAACTCAGATTATAAAACTCAATTCCCTCAATTTGCACATATGGGTTTGAAACATAATTTTCAAGGAACGTGAGGTTGAAACCATTGATAAGAACCATCTAGGAAACTTGGGTT
This sequence comes from Tarenaya hassleriana, assembly GCF_000463585.1. NCBI lineage: Eukaryota > Viridiplantae > Streptophyta > Magnoliopsida > Brassicales > Cleomaceae > Tarenaya > Tarenaya hassleriana. The sequence continues at coordinate 656,553 of NW_010966092.1, read as the reverse complement.
AGATCCAAGGAAAGGATGAGGATTTGGACCTGAGTACCAATGGATCCTGTTGATCCGACAATTGAGATAGGCTTTGGTCCGTCCCAAGACACGCGTGCCGGTTCCGGAGCTGCTCTCCCTGGCCATGCCGGAGGAGGCTGCACCCCTTCCACTGAACACTGAACTCTTCTTCCTTGGTTTCTTCTCTTCATACCAACCCTGCCTGTGGCATTGCAGAAAGTACAAGACAGAAAGAAATCTCAGAACTAACCCAATGGAAATCAATTGCCAAACATTTCACCAGAATCAGACAGAACCCACATGGGGAACAAAGTCGAGTCATTTGTTTATGGCATCACATGATATGTTTCAGCAGCGAAACTCGGGCATTTTCACGATTTGTGCAGTCAATCACGAGAGCGCGAATTATACGTGCTTTCCCAGGCTAACCCAGATGCTAGAATTCATACAAAACACGAAAAGATTGCAGCTTTATCCACAGGGGATTTCAGGAAGGCCACCAATTAACAAACCCCGATTCTGAAAATTGAAAATTCCAAGCCCCACGAGCTTTGTGGAGTCCTACTCAGCATCTTCAAGTAACCAAAGTCTCCATTTTTTTTTCTGGGCAACGAGAAGGTAAATAGAGAGAAACAAAGAGGGAAGAACCTGGGATTTTAGGAATTTGATTGAACCTGGCCGAATCCATGAAACAGGCAGCTTTAGATTCGGCTGGAGAGAACGAGTTCAGCGTCGTCATCAGCTCCATTTCTGAAAAAAAAAAGGTATGTTCTTTTCTTCAGAAACCCAGTTTTATTCAAATTCAGAGTCGAGGGAGAAGATGAAGAAAAGGGTTCCAACCCAATAAAAGAACGGAAAGGAGTAGGGGACAAAGCAGGAGGAGAGAATCACAATCTCACAATCAGTGAACACAGAGAGAGAGAGAGAGAGAGAGAGAGAGAGAGAGAGAGAGAGATTGCTGCGATGGTAATCTGTATGGTATGAGCCGCTTTAACAACAAACGCACGCACTTGTGTTGTGTTTTGTCTTCGGATTGGGTTCGTTTATGGTAAAAATGATAGATGTGACAAAGGTTGTATTTTTGTTTTCACAAAAAATAAAATTGGATTCCGAAAAATAAATAGAATCCATAGAGTTTATATATTGGAGGAATTGCTTAGAAATTCGGGGGTTGAATCCACTAATACATGAACTCGTTCACTAATACAATGAACTCAGATTTATGTCCTCTCATAATTTGGACCTGAAATTAACAATTGTCTTTTTATGCGGTGTCGAAACTTACAAATCAAATAAAGGCGATGAATTAATTTGTTTGTAGAAAAAAAAAAGATTAGTATTTTGAATGTTAATGGTGATAAGTTGTGTGATGTACCCAAATATGGAAAATTTATATATTTTTCCATACCAATAAACCTCCTAAATAGTATATATATTTACCAATTAAGCGGTGTAGGTAAACAAATTTCACATTTCCAATGTATCTTTGTGGTATTTAACAAATTTGATTTAAACAATACACATCGAGTTAAGAAATATGATGAAATTGATTATGAATATACAATCAATTTCATTTGTGATATTTATATGAACAACTATTAAAACGTGGTTTTGACTTATTGATTATGAATTAATTTACTAAATTGTAGTGGTCCGACAGGTATTATCGAAATAATCGAAACTTTGTTTTATTTTAATTTTTTTTTTTTGAATGCTCGTGATCTGTCTATGGTTTCGTACGTTGTTTGTGTGTTCGACGAATTCTCCCGTTCCAAATAAACGAAAGAGCCCACACCCTTTGACTCCTAGTGATTATTATTTTAGATCACGTGTAAAATGAAAAATAAAGGTTATTATTAAAAATGAAATAGAAATTGTTTACGTGATGGATTATGAACGTTGAAATAATCTAATACGGTATCTATTATTAACATATATAGGCATATATAACGGGTATAAACATAACCAATATATATATATATATATATATATAAAATTAAATGCCTCAAACATTGTAGTTATCGAAAACGACTAGCAATGGTAGTAGGATCGGCCATTTTCGCCAATGAATTAAAAACATGCCAAAAACACAGAAATACCATTGTTCAAGTTTAGAATATAATCTAATCAACTATAATTCTATATTTAGTTCAAAAGATAAGATAATTTAATCTGTAGATAAATACAGTTCTTATATAGAAATTCTACACAATGTTTATCCTCCAAAAAAAAATTTAATTCATAATCTCAATAGCATCACAATCTTATCTTATATATATATATAAAAGCAAAAATGATCTCAACTGTTTTAAAGGTTAGACCAAATATTTGATTATGGAAACTCATACAATTGAAATGCAGTATTTATACCCCGGGCTATGATTAGAAGAAATTTGGGGGAATTACATGAGAGATTAAAATAAAAAGGGGTGTATCGATAAGCATATTTTCGATAATAAAAATATATGAATATTTGTTTTCGTAGAAATGAAGAATTATTTATTTATCATACACCACGTTTATTTTCGTAAATCTTGATATTATTGTGAATGAACCAATCGTTTGAATCAATTACATTGTGGGATGTTATAATTCGAGAAAAATATTTTTATAGCTTCAAACACACACATATATATAAAGATTACAAGGAATTGCCGTTAGAGATCCCAAATGGACTTGGTTCACGAGTCGGTGCATATTTTTTCTAGATGGATTTTGAAAATTTGAACCCGAAAAAAATAGGACGAACGAGCCAATTCTCTCCTGACGAACCAGCTCGTCGACTTGTTTTGTTTAACTTTTTAATTTTTTTATTATATTTATAATATTTTTAAATACTTTTTTAATATTTAGATTTTAATTTTTTAATAATTTATTTGATTCATTAGTCGGTTTGTTTGGTTTGTGAACTAAAATGAACTGAGTTAAGTTAAATAATTTTTGACTTACCCGAGACCCCTGTAATTTACTGTTGTGATTGGACAAATAGGATTTGGGCTTAGACTCTGAAAGGCCTTTTTGGGCCGTCTTAAGCATAGGCCCAAATAAATAGATAACGACAAAAGACCGAGCTGCTTTATATTTATACTTTAAAAAAAAATTAGACAAATTCAGCAGCACAGAGATGATGGCTATAATCTCCATCTCTCTCTAACCTCGGTATCAGCAAAACCCATCTCTCTCTCTAGCCTCATCATCGTCTTCGTCATCAAGCTCGCTTCCCTGTTAACTACTTCTGGTTTGTCTCCTTACGTCGCCGTTTCATGTTGTTCTGAATTTTTCTTCGATTTTTTTTTTATTAAATGTTCTTTTTTGTTGTTGGTCCTTTTTTTTTTTTTAAGGTGGGGAGTTATGGCGACGCAGCAGCAGAACCAGACCCTCTCGGATTCTCCCTCTCCGGCCGACGAAAAACCCCAAGTTTCAGGTCCGATCAGATTCTTCTAACCATTTTTACTACTTTCGGCGGACTTACAAATCCTGGGCATGTGATTGAGGGAGATTCTTGGAACTTTTAACTTCTAATATTCTGGTTGACCTGATACTGTAAATGTGTTCAATCGTTGCTCCGGGCTTAGTTTGTATTTGTTTTCTCAATTTGTTTTTTGGGTAAAGATCATGATTCATGACTTTCATTAGAAGTATTCTGATTGTGGAGAACTTGGAGTCTTAAGCTGAGAAAATTTGTTTCATTGATGCTTCTGAAGAAACAAGTTAATCTCGTACTATGTAGATTTTGATTGATGTTTCGTTGTTGTTTGGCCCTGGCCATGATCTCTTCAAGATCTCTTGTGTGGGGACTTTGGTCAGCAAGTGTTGTAATATTTATGACGATCATTGGCTTGTGACGACGACTATGGCCTATGCCCGAGTCGGTTTTCTCGTTGAAACAACTAATTTGATTCTGTGACATAGTGGTGGTCTTGTTTCTTTGAAATGCTCTTTATTCTTATTCTTATATGTATGACGTATGTTATCTGAGGGGTTTATGCTACAAAAAGAGGGGAATCTCATAGATCTAAGTTATGCTGTTCTGTGTTTTTTTTTGTATTACAGCGGGCATGATGGCCAGAGATGAGGTTCAACAAGTTTCCACCCCGGAAGCTGCTGAGCAGAATGCGCCAAAGTCTGTGTTTGTGAATTCAGAACCAATAAGGGAGGATCAAGTCCAGAATGCCGTGAAATTCCTTAGTCACCCGAGAGTTAGGGGCTCTCCTGTAATACATAGAAGATCTTTTCTCGAGAGGAAAGGCCTCACAAAGGAAGAGATTGACGAAGCTTTCCGCCGAGTTCCTGTAAGCATCCTCCTATCATCATGGTTGAAATCTGTTTACTTCCCATCCTAATTCGATGAGAAACATTTAAGAAAGATTTTTGTACCTGCGTCTCTCTAAACTCTTAATCATAGGATCCGCCACCGAGCTCACAGACAACTAGTAACACTCAAGGTAATAAGCAAAGAGTATATCTGTTAGTGTCTTCAGCTGAGAAGACCGGTTGGATGCATATAAAATTATAAATTGTTTTGTTATGATCAGATGGTGAGCAGACAGGGTCAAATGTTCAGCCACTTGCACAGACCCAAACACTGCAGCCTATGGTAGCTGCTCCTATTGTTGCGACTCCGCCACCAGGAATTCTCTCCAGGTTTCACTGGTACCATGGCATTATTGCTGTGGGATTATTAGCAGCTTCAGGTGCTGGGACAGTTGTTTTGGTAAAGGTACTGCCAGCCCGGAACACCCTTTTTCTCTTCATCTATGTGGAGGGTATTCATCCTCATGTGCATAGTGTTGTGTTTGGATGGTTAGTTTCTCAAATAATGCTCTAAGATGGTTGAGCCATGAGTAAGGTGAAAGCTTAGGATATGAGATTTTGGAATACGGGGATAACTAATGAAATAATGGCCTACCCCATCATGTTCTGATGTGCTGTAGCATCAGCTTGCTTTGATTCAATCACCCGATTATAGTGGTCATCAAACTCGCAGGCTGACAATGTTAAAAACTTGCTGGGATAGGAATTATATTGTCAATTTCTTTATTGAAATCAAGCTATTTTCCTCTTTGTCAGAATTCTATCATCCCCAGGTTGAAATCTTGGGTCCGAAGAATTGTGATGGAAGAAGAATCTGACCCTTCAAAGAGAGGAGATGCAAAACCCAGTGTAGCCGAACAAGCCGCCGCCGCCGCAAAAGCTGCTGCTGCAGCTGCTTCTGATGTGGCCAGGGCTAGTCAGGGAATGATGAAAACGAGAACTGAAGGTAGATCCTTTTTATGTGACAAACTTATTTAAGTTTTTCCGTTTTCTCTTACCATTTCCTTTAATGTCAGACTTGTCTTTGTATTTTTTACACCCTTATCAGAGAAGAGATATTTCGAGGAATTCATGCTCCTGTTAGATAAGCAAGTGCAGGAAATGAAGTCATTGAGCAGAAGCATCCGAACGCTGGAAGGTACTTGTCCCTCCATTCGGGCTAACTCACGAGCAATCTCTTTTGATTTTTGCAGAAGTTATTCACTTACTTCCTTTCAACCAAAGATTAGCTTCTAAGCTTTTTTTTTTTTACTTTTTAAAGCATATTCCTACACTTTGAGGAAATGATGAAAACGAGAACTGAAGGTAGATCCTTTTTATGTGACAAACTTATTTAAGTTTTTCCGTTTTCTCTTACCATTTCCTTTAATGTCAGACTTGTCTTTGTATTTTTTACACCCTTATCAGAGAAGAGATATTTCGAGGAATTCATGCTCCTGTTAGATAAGCAAGTGCAGGAAATGAAGTCATTGAGCAGAAGCATCCGAACGCTGGAAGGTACTTGTCCCTCCATTCGGGCTAACTCACGAGCAATCTCTTTTGATTTTTGCAGAAGTTATTCACTTACTTCCTTTCAACCAAAGATTAGCTTCTAAGCTTTTTTTTTTTTACTTTTTAAAGCATATTCCTACACTTTGTTTTCTGACATTTACAACCACTAGGATTAGCAGCCATTTAAGTTTCCAAATAGGTATAAACCCTTCTGGATGCATGAAACTCTTTTTATTTGTCTTTTCTGATCCAGGACAAACCAACAACCGGTCACGGACATATCTAGCTGATCAAGAGGATTATGGAGGTTCTATCACTAGCACAAGGGTGGGATGAGAATTGGTTGTGGGTTTTAAGTTATCGTTAGTTCTAAGCCTTGTAGCCCTCACTAATCATTAGAAGTGATGATTTGTGATGCAGAGACCATATGCAAATGGGAGTGCAGATTATGACAACCGTTCAGGTTATCCACGAGCTTAATCTGCATTATTTACATTATTTCAGATTCGTTTTCGTTTTTTTACTAACTAGATCTGCAGGAAGATCTGCATCGCCACCCGCACGAGTGGATCCAGCTGTGCCCCCTCATCCAAAGTCATACATGGAGGTAATATTCGCCCATATTTGCAAAATAAAATTCTCTTTTTTTATGTACTAAAAGTATTTGTGATTGCTAGTTTTTTTATTCTGACATTTCGAATGGCTGCAAAATCGTGATTTTCTCTTGACCTAAGTTCATTCCTCTACCATTGGACCAAAAGCTTATTGCCTGGTTACATACATAACTAAGTTCATCCCTAAAAGCTTTCACACTATACTTTTTAATGCCCAGTACACAATGATTGATGAATCTAACGTTTATGTAATTGATGATGCCTCAGATAATGGCTATGATCCAGAGAGGAGAGAAGCCGCCTAACATTCGGGTAAATGGAATATGTTTTCTCTTCCGTACTCTGGATTAGCTGCTGAATTCATGCTGACAAGGTTCTGTGTTCGTTCATTCAAATACAGGATATTAACGATATGCCGCCGAATCCAAACCAGCAGCCATCTAATCCTCGAATTGCTCCAAGAGCTAAGGTACAATCTATCCCTTTTTCGCCAAAATCATCAGGTCATATCTGTCAATATCAAAACTAAACCGTAGATGGATATAGTAGCTACATTCCAGGTTATGATAGTCACGAGAGTTGTTTTTTTTATTGACACTAGATAGAATCTAGGCTGTGACTGCAAGTATTCAAAAAAATTTAACCCCGAGTCTGAGTACCGAACTATCTTTTGTACCAGCCATGGGATTCCGGTCAAGTGCAAGATGAGAGTTTCAACCCTGACCGCTCATCAGCACCATGGTGGCAGCGTAAAAACCCTAGAATCACTGAACCCGGGAACGAGACTGGCTCATTCGGTAGTTACCAGAGCGAAACAGGTACAAAGGAGCAGCCAGCCATTCAGCAGCGGGCATGGGTTCCTCCTCAACCACCCCCTGTTGTTATGGCAGAAGCAGCCGAAGCTATTCGTCGTCCCAAGCAGCCACCACCGGCTAAGGTAGACCAAGAGGCGGCAGGTGATGACCAGACAGGAAGTAGTTCCTCTGGTGTGACAGATGAGTTGCAGAAGATCACAAAGGTGTCTGAATCTGGCGGTGAAGGTTCAGGGATTCATATCGCCGAGATTCAAGAAGAAGAAGAGCAGCAGCAACAATTGGGGCTAGAAGGGAACTGAACACAGTTTTCGGGTTTTGTCCTAAGAATTTGCTCTGTGGCTCCAGAATCTGTGAGATTCTTCCTCTATATAGACATGGTGGGATTCCTTGGGAGGAACATGTACTTCAGAATGAATTTGTTTTGGGGTTACTTTCATAAAAAAAAAGGGTTCATATACATGTATCAGCTCTTTGTTTTGGAAAGCAGAGAGGAGATTGTGGTTTATTGTAGATACTAAATCATGACAAGAAAACTCAGTTATTGGGGTTGTCTGAAAAAAAAAAAGACAAAAAGAAGAAAACATCTGTTAGCAAGTGAATGAATTTAGAACATTATCAACTGCACTGTGTGAGAATCACAATCTTGGGTTACAAACCAAGGAACTGTACAAGGAGCATGAGTTGAGTTGTTGATATTCAGAGGCTTCATATTGCTGATGAAGAAGAGAAAAGAGCTAGGAGGAACCGTGAGTGAAGAGCTTGTAAGCAGAAATCATAGAGCTGAAAGCGAAAGCTGTGAATGTAAGGAAAGACATGACAATGGATGCGGTCGCCATCTGAGTGAACTCGTCTTTTCCCCAGTTTGATACCCAGTCGTCCACCCGAGTGGCCGCTGATGAAGAAGCCGATATCAGAAGATATGCAAGAACCTGTTTGCAGATATAGAACAAAACCCCCCAAGCATCTACAGATCATCAGCATTAGGGTAAAGTAAACTAGTTTTTTTTTAATCCATTAATCTTCATTGATTTGAATTCTTAAACCTATAAAAATGGAGAAGGCGGCATTTATGCTGTAAAATTTTGTTTGACCTGATCCATGAAGAATTCGAGTGCATTGTGAAGGCCGTAGTTGATCATGTACTTCTCTCTGGCCATATAGCAAGCAGCGTCGCAAGCTTGAAATGCAGAGTAAACAAAGGCTGTAACGTTTACTCCCAAGCAATACCTGTAAAAGAACAATGCATAATAGTTTTATCATTTTCCCAGAAATTCTTCAACTCAAGAACGCTCCATTGGATTGAAAAGTTGAAAACTTTAAACACAAGCAACGCAATCCACACAATTTAGCAGCAGATTAAAGCTTTCCAATCGGGAATACAGATCACTCCTCAACCAAATGAACCCTTCAAAGATGCCACTGTTTAGCCTAGAGATATTTCTGACAGCCCATGATTTGTCTCGTGGACTTGTGCAGAGTTTCTTCTCGAGAGCCAAGAAACAGAGTGGAATATGAACCGAAGCTCTCTGATCGTAGAGGATGAAACAAAGATGTATATAACACAGCAGAATTTGAAAATTGTAGTTGGGAATTTAGGATTTTTGACCCACCAGGTCTTAGATAATCAAACCTAATCTGGAAGAGGATTACGGAAGCAGGAAGAAACAGAGAACAGGATTGAGAAAGAGAAGAAGCTTGACCTGTACTCCTTGTAGCGATCATAGGAATCACCGCTCCATCCCTGAGTTTTATCAGCTGCCATGATCGAAAACGAAATCAAGCTCAAAACAACCTCGCTCAACCTGAACCCTAGGGCCGCAACACCCACCAGCTCCTCCCTCCTCGTCCTCCTCACCGCCGTTGCTTCTACGCCGTTACTCGGCGGCCCGACCTTCCTCGTCGTCGACTGCGGAGCGTCCTCCCTCACCCAACGATTGAAAACCACCATCGAAGACGGAGACTTCGCGGACGCTCCGACATTCCTCTGCGGCGGAGGCGGTGGCGGCGGAATCGGCGAGGGAAGCGGACAAAACTGGGTGAACTTCTCGGAAGCGATTATCGCCTTGGGGTTGTCCAGTTTGAATGGAGATCCCTCCGGCGAAGCGTAACGGCTCTCCGGCGGGTCTAAGGCGTCGGACCGCAGCGGCGAGTGGAATCGGAGCGGGGAGTGGGGCGAGTCGAGGTGACTTGGCACCTCCGAGTTCGATGAAGAAGTTCGCTTCATATTGCACGGAAAATGGACCACCGTAACAGACTCTCCGGCGGTTTCTTCACGGAGCTTGAAGAAGCCTTGTTTTGGTTTTGTTTGGATACTGAGAAAGTGGAGGAGAAAAGGAAACTTCAAAATTTTCTCGGGTTTTCCCGGTAAGCATGGGGCCCACGTTCTTTGCAAAGATCACTTTTCTTCGCGGAGAATTAAAATCAATAATCCGGTGTGACGCACGTACTAATATTTCCAGTAGACCTAATCCAATGGGTGTTCGCCACGTCAGCGATAACTTCTGATGACGCTGATCATATGAATATATACGTTATCTTAGGTTTGGTTTTTCTCTAGGGCGTTGGCTTAATTTTATTCCCCATCTCTCATAAAAGATTTATGCACACACACATGCATATAATTCAACAATGAAAGAATATATATTTTGTCATCGTTTCTTGAAAATATACAAAGCAAATATACCAAAAATGATCACAAAGCTATACTTGAAAAAACTCAAAAAGAATATACCCATACGAAACCAAAGCAAAGCATCACTTTTTTGTCCATCATTTTTTTTTTAATTCGGAAGTTATTCGGGACTTTGGTTCGACTACGTCTTTAAGAGAATCGCGGAAGCCCAGGTGAATACCTCTCTCCACGCTTGGGTTTGAACGAGAATGAGATTTGCATGTTCTCTCATCATTAGACCACCCAAACTTGGGTTTCTTGCCCATCATTTTTATTAACACTCTTGATTTTTTTTTATTTAATTTTTTGTGATTTTCTTATAAAATAAAGTGCTTTTCTTTTGTCAAACAAATAAAAAGAAATGTGGCATTTGTGTCCTTAGTTTAAAGCACAAAGCAAAAGTGCACCACCAATATTATCTTTTCCTTTTCTCTAGCTTTTATGAAAAAAAGAGGGATTAATCACTTGTCTTTCTTTTCTATATAATAAACACACACCTACAAAAAAAAATGAACAGAAAAACAGTAAGAGCATGTGACCTTGACAGAGTAATGAAGGATATGGACTTGGTTCTCTTCTTGATCCAAAAGGAAAGAAACCCAACTCTCTGTTCTTTCTTTTAAGGCAAACTCATTTACAGTTTTACATTTTGCCACTTTAACATGGAGTAAAAAAAAACCCCAAAAGTCAGAATCAAGTAAGAAAGAATCTGTCAGTGCTTGAGTAAAAGACCTCCATTGTTGTCCCATAGTATCAGTCAGTACTGACTCACTCTTCGCTCATCTCCGAGTCGGAGATTGCTCAGCTGCCGAGACGGGAACCCCGCCGTTCTCTGCAGTTTCAAGTGCAGCGTCGGTCTCTGAGCCCGAGCTCGAGTTCTCTGCCCGAACTGGCCGGAGAAAACCCTGCATTCTCAACAGGTAACTCTGGCTCGGAGGTTGGCTTGTCACATACCGTGACTCGGCCATTTGGGTGTCGCCCGCCGGGATTGCTCGTTCAGCGTCTGAGCTGCGGAGATTGGAGAGTGCACTTAGATCGAGATCCGGGAAGATAGAGCTGCGGCAACGAGGGCATTTTACATTTAGGCGAAGCCACTGGTCGATGCATTCGACATGGAAGTTGTGGGCACATGGTAATCCCCTAACCTGCGAAATTCAGACAACCTTGACAATCTGAGGAGAATCGAGACAAGAATAGCATGGGACAAGGGCGAGCAAAAACTACATACAAGAAGAGTACGAATGTAGACATGTCGGGAAAAAAAAAACCTTAACGAAGATACATGCAAGGGTTAAAACCTTAGAAAGTCTCAGATTTTTACCTCGTTTCCAACGTAGAACTCCTCTAAGCAGATAGGGCATTCACTGCAATCGGTAGGGACGGCTTTTAGCCTGAACTTTGGAAGTTCTTGAATGAGAGCTTCAACTGCTTCTCTCTGTTAACAGAAGGAACAAGCCTTAGGCGATCATAATCGCTACGACATTCAGATGCAAAGATAGTATAAGTAAAAGTGGCTTACACTACGTTTCAAACTGCAAATGAAAATGACGACCTTTGTCAAATCATCAGCAGGCAAGAGAATTTGCCTAATTCTATACAGAATGTAACTTATGCTTGGAGTTTCCAAAATTTTCATTTTTGGTATGTTGTCATTTTCAGATTACCCTAATTCTATACAGGATGTATCTCAGCCAAACCCTTGATTGTACTATAATATTATTTCTTTTGTCAAAAAGTCACAATAATGTTAAGGACGAGCTATCAATTCTTTGTTCCCTGACGATACGAATAAAGGACGAACTTGCCTGAGCTGGGGTCAAGTAAAGCCCGGGGTGGTAAGTAGTGGTATCTTGACCCATGCCTCTCATTTCTTGACCTGCAGCTTCGAATGCCCAGTCGGGTACCCTAATCATGTCGACTAAAATCTGAACACATAGAAACGGTCATATACTCAACTTTTCTCAGAAATGAAAACAAGTAAAAGCCCAACCATTGAACAACAAGGGAAGTATTAACCACATTAACGACAATCATGGAATTCTCAAACTTACCCCAAATTCTGAAATGGGGATTCCCTGCTGAGCACGCAATAAGAGTGCCTGCCTTCGCGTCAACCACTGACCAAAGATGTATAAAATTGATCAAGTTAAGCCCGAGATAATCTTCAGACAAACAAAAGGGAGATTAAGATCTACCTTTCCAATACACATGCAGGCAATGCAGAGGAGTCCACAGTAGCTGAACAGCAGCCAGATAAGGAAACCCCATTTTTGACCTTCTTCGGGTAACTATGCACAGAACAATGCATAATACATGAGCTATGGGATCGTCCCATAAGAATAACCATGAGACATGAACATAAAAGCTGCTTACACAGTCTCTTGCTCTTGTAAACCATTGCGTACCAATAACTGTCCAAGCCCACAGAAACGGGTAGAGCAGCAGAGACAGTATAGACAGAATCACCACTCTTCCACAAAACCGGGCATATCGCTGTTGCCTTCCAAAATCCCTAACATATTTTAAATTACAGGTAATGATATGGAATTAAAACTCGGCTTGCTAACAAGACAAAAACATGCACCTAGCTACTTCTCGAAAACAAGCTTGCAACCCTTAAAGATAAACCATTATAACATATATGCTTATAGCTAAGCCAGAATTGAGGGGAAAAGTTTATGATCCTCGATTTTCGATGATGTAACCCTTCCGAATGGCTACTATGCAAGTACATTCCAACAAAAATGCCTATTCGAAGGACAGGGATGACACAAGAGAAAATGAGGTATTCTCGGCTATATAATTTTATAACGTCTTATCTAACAGAAAATTTCCTCAAAATCTCAAACTTTACTGGAAAGTGCTGCCTAAAAGCCTCATTACAAATTCACCAGGACCCAAGTAGGTTTGAATAGAACTTACAAGCCAAGTCCAGCAGCAAGACCGTTGTCTACAAACATCAGGAGGCGAAAGACGAACACAGTGGTATAATCGACCTGAATTGAGGAAAAAATCCAACAGAAAATAACAAAATTTGAGATTCAGGGAACCAAGAAAGTGGAAATAAGCCGAAGCAGTAGCAGACAAACAAGAGCAGCAAAACTACTGAGTGAGGCACTCACCACTATCCATACGTGCAGTGGGTATTCGCACAGATGATACCTCTTCCAGTTGATTGCCACAATGATTCTACAAAGCAAAACTATTGAGGAGACACAATTCCCAGATTCTTTCGATCGATCAAAACCCTAACAAAATCTCAGCCCGACTTCTTCTACTGGCTTCCAGTTTTCTTGTAAAAGGAACCCAAAATCGGATATTCTAGGGAAAAAGGAAGCAGTTTACTCGTTTTCTTCTCCTCTGATCGAACGAACATTCCCAAACCACGAAAACTGTATCCAGATCATAAATGGGGAAAAAAAGAAGCGGAATCATCTCCGGGATTGAGATTATTCAGCTCGAATCCAAGCCAAAAGAAACGAAAGTAAAATTCGAAGAAACCAACGTACAGAGATGAAAAGGATACACACTAGTCGCGAGCATCGACAAGAAGAACCCATCGTACCTGCAGAACTCCATCGTTCGTTCCCACAAAATCAGAAATCCAAAAATAGAAAAACAATGTGCATATACATATATAATAAAAACTAAAATCAACCCCATTTGGATCGGTCCCAAGCCAAAAGAGACGGATAGAACTAACCACTTGAAATCGGCACCTCTCATCGTCCTGAGGCACAGAGAGAGAGAGAGGTGGGGGGTCGAACAGGGGGAAGCAGGAAACCCTAGCTCAGTAAGAAGATCAAAAGCTCATCCCAATCCGAGAATGGGATTCGAATCCTCAGTTGATGCAACACAAAGCGGATTAGGATCATGAAATGATAGAGAGAGAGAGAGAGAAAGAGGCTATTCTCGGAGGAGGAGATTTTGGAGTGACACAGCAGTGGTAGGGAAGAAAAAGAAATTGGAGGAAGAGGAAACTTCGGGACCAAAAAGAAGGTTCAGTGTTTGGAATCTTAGATACGTTATATCTGACGTGTTTGTTTGATATGGAGTTTTCTTTAATATATTTTTTTAAATCTATAATTTCAATTAAGCTAGAAATTATTTTAAAATCTTATAAATTAGTCTTTACAAGAATATATATATATATAATAACTATTGCCTGCCCCACTAATAAATTTTTTTATCCGCCACTGTGATCAAGTATATATAATATATACTTGATTTGGGTATAAAAAAGTATTCATGCCTCTCAAAAAAGTTAGGTAAGAAAGAAACAATATGCCAAAATATAAAATTTGAACCAAAACAAAAGGAAAAAAATGATAATATATTTTAAGAGCAAACAATAAATAGATAATAATTTAATACTTTGGATTTCCATTTGAGTTTTACTTAACTCCAGATTCAAAATTTTCATTTTTAAAATTTATATCCACTTTTTATATTTGATGTTTATGCAACACTTTTTTTCTATTGCACATTTCATTCGAAAACGTTATTATTTCACATTCTATTCGAAATATTTACGTATTTAACTTTTTATTAAAATCTAAAAAAATAAATTTTTTTTCCAAAACTCGCGATATTAACAAGAGAAAATTCTACAGAAAAACAATATGTGATTAAAACCATCGTTTACAACCCAACAGAGAAAACAAAAAACCAAACATCACACGAACACCATTGTTTCCCCTGTAAGCTTTTTATTTGGATCATTCACCACAAACCTTTTCTAGTTTCTATTTTTATTTTTTATATATATATTTTTTTAAGAAAACACACAAGAAGCAGTTATATATATATATTTCAAATCCAAGCAGGATTCTTGAGGGGAGCAACAACTGCCTTGACCTGCAAGTAATTGTGGAGACTGTATATACCCTTTTCTCGACCAATGCCACTCATCTTGTATCCACCGAATGGAATGGCCGCGTCGAAAACGTCAAAGCAGTTCACCCACACCGTCCCAGCCCTCAGCGCCCTCGTCATCCGGTTCGCTGTCTCGAGGCTCCTCGTGAAAACCCCGGCCGCAAGCCCGTACCTTGTGTTGTTCGCCCTCTGTATCACCTCGTCCAAGTCCCTGCAATCCACCACCATTCACACCCTCTCATTTCACTTTCTTACAGGGACAAACACAAAGCTTCCAACCGACAAATCTAACCCGCAATTGGGTACCCAAATTTTGGGTATTCAGCTGAGACCATATTAGGTCGGGTGTGTGGCACTGGGGGAACCCGAGCCACGGGTTGGAGTGTGGGTTATATCGTTTGATTACCCGTATTCGAGGGTAATTCGAGCCAAGGGGGAGAAGACAGGTGAGCTGATGTGGGTGAGGCCATTAGGGCTTTGAGCTTGAGGAAAATGACGAGTCTCGTCAGGCAAGAGGCAAGAGGCAAGCGACAAGAGGACACAAGCGGTGTAAGGAGTAGAGTGATTTCACGAGGGTTTGGGAGCGATTTCCCATAGCCTCGCTTCGCCGTTCCTCCACCTTATCTCTCTCCTCACTGCCTTATCTTTTCACCTCAAAATCCCCGGCTCATCCTCTCGCCTCATTGGCTGGGTACCCGAGCTATAGCCGCACCCCATAGGTATCCAAAACTTGGGTCCCCGACCCTCATGAGGCCTAGTCCGGGTACTTTGATTTAAAAAAAAAACGAGAAGATGAGATCGGGAGGTATCCGACGAGTACCCATCCTACCCACAAACTTATGGCATGAGGACTACGTTTTTGCAACGAGATTTCGTTGCTGGTTAGTGGTAGCTCTTGCATAAATTAAAGAAAAAGGGAGCGAGCGGTAAATTTACACGTACTTGAATTTCAGAATCGATTGGACTGGACCGAAGATCTCATCTCGAGCGATAAGCATGTCTTCCTGCTCGGACGAAAATGCAATAGTCGATGTCATGAAATTAGTATAAAAATTGTGGCAAGGGACTGAGTATTATCTCAAGGAAATCAAAACAAAGAGAGTACCTTAACATTGGAGAAGACTGTTGGCTGGATGAAGTATCCTTTGTTACCGATCCTTTCACCGCCGCATTCAAGAACGGCATCGCTTTCGAGCCCCGATCTTATGTACCTCATCACCTTCTCGAATTGCTCTGAGTCCACCTACGAAATATTCCCGATCATGAAATCGATTTACTGAAAGAAAACGAGAATGGTTTCACAAGAAACAAAACTCTTTCTTTTTCTTTAGGTGATGTATCCTAAAAATTGACACTAAACCCTAAACCCTTCTTATTTAGTTGGTGTACCTGGGGGCCTTGTTCGATGCCTTTCTTAAAGGGATCACCAACAGCACGTCTCAATGCTCGTGCTTTAGCTTTCTCTACAAATTCATCGTAAACTCGTTCATGGACATACGTGCGTGACCCGGCACAGCAGCATTGCCCCTGGAAAACAGATCCAAACATTCATTGAACAATGAACACTGGTCCATGCACTCAGTTACAGAGGCAAGTCTAGCAAAATTCTTGATAGCATGTTGAGAATCCGTGAAGCACTTTTGACAAGATCTTTTCTAGTTTCGGCAAAAACCTGGTTAAAGAACAGGGCAAAGTGTGCAAGCTCCACAGCTTTATCGATATCAGCGTCCTCGCATACAATGAACGGTGATTTTCCTCCGAGTTCAAGGGTTACCGGCTTGAGATTGCTCTTCGCGGCTAATTCAAGAACCACCTTGCCTGTTTCAGTTGACCCGGTGAAAGCAAGCTGCAAGAAACGTAAACGTTAAAATGAAAAACTTAGAAACTATATTCAGGATTTCAGAGCACCACCAATGTTGTCACCATCATAATCTAAACTTAGGAACTCAGTTTCTCAAAGGAAATAGTAAATCGATAAGAAAAAAAAGAGTACAAACCTTGTCTACATCCATGTGACTGGCTAGGGGAGCACCCGCCTCCGGACCATACCCAGAAACTATATTCAGAACACCATCAGGAAGACCCGCCTGTTATGAATTTACGAAAATTCCCACTAAGAATAGAAACAAAATACCGAAAAAGAACTGTTTTAGCTTAGCTGAACCTTTTTGTTTACCATAAACTTACCTCATGAAAAAGCTTTCCAGCATACAAAGCGGTAAGAGGTGTCTGTTCTGCGGTTTTGAGGACAAGGGTGTTACCGCAAGCAAGAGCCGGGCCAACTTTCCAAGCAAACATTAGAAGCGGAAAGTTCCACGGGATAATTTGTCCAGCCACACCAATTGGCTCGTGTAACGTCTGGACATGATAGTTTCCATCAGCTGGAACTGTCAAGCCGTGAATCTTGTCCGCCCAACCTGTTCACACCACATCGAGATCGTTCAAGAAAGGAATGAAAATCAACATGTCACGAAAAAGGCGAAAACTTTTTTTTTAGTAATTTGGATCAGTATAGAGACCAGCATAGTAGCGGAACAATCTGGCAAGCATCGGAATTTCAGATTTTGAGGATTGCTCATAAGGCTTCCCATTGTCCCACGTCTCCAGAATCGCAAGCTCTTCACTGTTTTTCTCGACCAAGTCGGCGAATCTCAGCAATATTCTCGACCTTTCCTGAGAGCCAAACACCATCCAGATTCGAAAAGAGAGAGAGAGGGTAAGAACCTAAAGCCCTTACTATCAATCTAGCAAGCCATCAAGCAGATAATTCTATTCGTAGACAATACTATAAGCAGTAGTGTTCATACATAAGCCGGCATTTTTGGCCAAGGCCCTTCATCAAAGGCCTTCCTAGCAGCCTTCACTGCCCGATCAATGTCCTCGGCATCGCCTTCAGCCACATGAGCAATGACTTCACCCGTTCGCGGGTCAAGAGTCGGGAACGTCTTACCTAAACTCCGAAATCCAGATTCACTATAAGTTCTCATGGATTAATCTATGGATTATCTCTGTAACTTCTCTGGTAAATAGCAGAGAACAATGTAAAAGATGGAAACTTTAATGACCGGAAGCTGAATCGACGAAGTTTCCATTGATGAGATGCTGGGTGTAAGAAACTTGAACCGGGGGATTGATGATTTCCTCAACAGCTGCAGCTGTTGTCGCGAACCCTTTGCTGTTTCTTCCACTGAAGCCATTTTTCCCTTCACATCACCACCACCACCACCATCATCATCATCATCATCATCATCGTTTTACCATTACTCTGATTCTTAAACCCTCAAATATTAAACTAAATAATATCCGAAGCAAATGGGTCTTAACAAATTGACTACTTTATCCCAGATTCACCCAGAAAATCGGAGAAAACCCAACCAAAAAAAAAGGAAGAAACCAAGTATCTTTTGCTGATTCAGGCTATGAGTATGGGCTTATGCTTATTTCAAACCAAAATACAAAAAAAAGAAAAGGAAAACAGTTGTGCAGATTCAAAGGAAGAGCCTTGACCGGGGGAGGGGGGCTTACCTGAAGAACGGGTCAGAAAAGAGGAAGAAGGAGCAGAGAGAGACCGAAAGAAGAGAGGGGAGAATCTGCGAGCCGCCATGGATGCCGGAGCTTCAAGGGCTTATCTCTTCTCTCTTGCTTCTGAGATTATTTTCGGTTATATGGGACACTGCATGAAGGATCCGAGGGTCAGGATTTATCCATCTCTACTCCACCAACACCACCATGTGTCACTCTCTCTCAGCAATGTATCGCCGTACTTTGTCCGTTTGTTTTGCGCTATTATTTTATTTTACGACGAATAAAGAAAGAAGAGAGAAAAACGACAAGACAATGAATGCACGCCAAACGGAACGTGATCATATCCACACAAATAAAAGACGACGATATTTTTCCAACCAAGAAAAATCGGTACGTAGACGAATGAGTGAGTAAAAAATCTACTTGCCTATAATTTCCTCCATATATATATATATATATATATATATATATATATATATATATATATATATTGTGAGTAGAAAAATATTTTTCCAACCAAGAAAAATCGGTACGTAGACGAATGAGTGAGTAAAAAATCTACTTGCCTATAATTTCCTCCATATATATATATATATATATATATATATATATATATATATATATATATGTTGAGTACGGTGCAACGTCGTTTTCTTTGGTAATTAATAGATTTCATCAAAACGTGGCTGTATATATGCAATCTCTTTAATAATATTGAAGGTACTCAACGGGTAAAGAAAGAATGAAAACTCTTTTTTAATCCGGATTGGAATCTTTACTTTAATTTTTAGATTATAAAAAAAAATCTGAGAAATAAATCTATATGATATAATTTTAGTTTTTTATATTTTTATATTATTTTTTTCATATTAAAAATATAAAAAAGAAACTATATTATTGAGTTAGATTTATTTCTATATTTAGCAACATTTTTTTTTTCACTTTTTTGGATAAAAATGGATATATACAACACAACGGTTTAGGGATAGCTTTGGAGGTGGACAGGACAATAA
Organism: Tarenaya hassleriana; assembly: GCF_000463585.1. Taxonomy (NCBI): domain Eukaryota; kingdom Viridiplantae; phylum Streptophyta; class Magnoliopsida; order Brassicales; family Cleomaceae; genus Tarenaya; species Tarenaya hassleriana. Next base: position 637,235 of record NW_010966092.1, on the reverse strand, counting down.
TAGCGGTCCATCTCTATTTATTTTTTTTTTGTCTTGGAGTAGTTGGTGAGTAAATGAAGGTAGGCCATTCGTTTGTTGCCTTTGCTCTCACCAACCTGAATTTTTACCATCATTGCAATTTTTTTTTTTTTTTTAAAAAAGACACAAAGTAACATAAGAAAAATCATGTTAATATTAAAGTTTATGGATGTGAATAAATAGACTAAAGAGATGCCAAGCATTTTGGGATCGGAATATTCATATTTAGGATGTGATAAAAAATAAATTTGGAGATACGAATAATAGAATCTTCAACAAAACACACACACATATATATATATATATAGCTAGGGGTGATGTTTTGGTTCATATTTAAGAAGAGATAATAATAATAATAATAAAAAATTGGAGATACGAATAATAGAATCTTTAATAACATATATGTGTAATTCTAGGGGGTGATTTTTAGTTCGAAAACTTAGTTCCGGAATGGGACCAAATATTGTTCGGTCTAATTTGGTACGATCGAATAAATCTGTTTTAGAACCAAAATCTACAAACATCGAATCGAATCCAACACTACAACTTACCCCATCCAATTAACATTCGATTCTAATTTGGTATAATTTTTATAAAACCGGATAAATCGTTTTCGAATTATTCGATCTGATTTGGTATATTGCTTTAGAACCGAATAAAACGCTCTCGAACCGATACCGAATAGAATCTGACGCCAAAACCGAACCGATTAACATTCGGTTTCCGTTTGGTGCTCGTGTAACGAAATCGTGGCAAACCAAATCCCCACCAAAACCGAACTAAACCGATAAATATTCGGTTCTAATATGGTTCAATTTTAATGGCAACGAATAAATTGTTCCCAAACCGGATCTTACATATAATCAACGAATGAATTGGATTTATTTCCGGTTATACGAAGAACTAAAGAAACTAAACGGTCACATTTTATTTATATAAAGGAAATTTACACAAAAAAAAAACATGAACTGAAAGAAGACAAGGAAATGGATAAAGTGTATCAGAAGAAATCAGGGTCCTCTGGTTTGAACATCTTCGGCATCTTCAAGCTGGGATCGTCAGGATCAATGCTCGCAGATCCTCTCTGGTTTCCTTGGGCGCCTCTCTTCGTGTTCGCCGCGAATTTCGAAGCCAATATCGTCGCACTCAGGTTCTGGTTACTGCTGCCGCTGGCGTCATTCTCCGGCGAATCACCCGCAAATGACGTCACTCCCTCGTCATCGTAGCCGTAGCCGTAGTTGTAGTAGTAGCGATCATCTTGCTCCTGCTTAGCCAGTTCCACAGCCAGCTTCCTCTTCTTGTACCTTCTCCATGCCGCCTGTATGAAACAAGTTCCCCACGCCCTCCATTGATGCGAATAGTACCTGCAGAGGCTCGTTTCAGAGAAATCGAAGACTCGGGATCGGATCGGGATCGAAGAAACAGGAAAAAGGATTAAACTTTGACCTGAAAGCATGCTGCAGTCTCTTGCTGTGGAGACGCCTGAACTGGTTAGCCACGAACTTCAAGTCCTCGGCCCGGAGAGCGAAAGCCTCTACTTCAGAAAGGGTCTTCACCGTTCTTGTGGACAAAGGGACGTTGAGGCTTGAAGTCGCCATTAATGCCCAGGTTAAGAGCTCTTCTCCACAGAAATCTCCCGGTCTGAGTGTGATGGTGTTGAAGAAACCCGACCTCCCACCATCTGTAGTGGAACTCTCCATCTGCCCTCTTATGACAAAGATCATCTCGTTCACGGGATCTCCTTCCCGAATCACATACGTATCTTTCGTGTTTAGCGACGGTACGAGGCGTTCGCATATCGCATCCAAGAGCTGGTCGTCCATTTGCGCAAAGAACGGCACCTGATAAAGTTTTACGCAGGTTTTTGCAACGGTGAAAACGGTTATGAGTCCCGAAATCTCATGAAGAATAGAGAAGGGAATGATAATCTGACAAAAATTCCCCTTGAAACCAAGAAAAATGCAGAGGGAGAAGATGATGGAGATAGACAGAACACGAGATTGCAGAGAAGCTGCAGAAACAAAAGCAGTTACTTGACTAAGAAGCAAACGAAATTCGACGTATATATTTCCCATCTCGTAGTTAAAGAAAATCATGTTTATGAAGTTCATAATGTCTAGATGTGATCCATTGCTGGATTAGAAAGCTTTTATTTTCGTTAACATATCCAAAATTCATGGTAAAATCACCAGGTTGGTTATATAAGAGTTTTTTTTTTTTCACAAGAGATGAACTTACGCGGCGAACAAGGGCGAGGCAGAGGTGGCGTTGGATCTGGCGGCGAAGATCCAAAGGCAAAGCCCGCAAGATAGCTTCCTCGTCGACGCCTCGAGTGGTAAGCCATTTGTATTGGACGAAACGTCTAACTCGCTCCTGCAACTCAGTGGGCAACTGCCTGTGACTCATCCACTCTTCTGTATCTCTTCTTCTGACCCTCCACTCGTCCAATCTAGCCGTCGTCGATTGCAGATAATTCTTCAGGAACACGAAAACCACTGAGCCTTCCGAATGGGCGAAACAGAGAATACAATAAAAAAAAAAAACCCGTTCAAGAGAGTACCTGCACATTGCCTATGAGATGGGAGAAGAAAACCAGACCGGCAACGCATATGAAGCAACTGAATATGGTCTCGCTGCTGAGTGTACTCGCCGCAAGATTCTGTCCGTAAGAACTGCGAAAAAAACAAAAACGTGTTCTCAAATAAAAAAAACTCGGATTTCGGCCAAAAACTGTGAATTTTTTGAAGACCGAAACGATCGTTCACCTCAGGTTGCGAAGGCCCCACCAGAGGCAGTAGAAGTACTTGTCGATGAACGAGGCGGAAGTGACGTCGTTGGTGAATGCGTCGGCGAACATTCCAAACTGGAAATGCTCCTCGTCGTCGTTCCGGGCGTCGCAGTTGGTCAGGACTTGAGAGATTCGCATCCAGGCTTGCCTGGCGGGATCGTTCAGTGTCCCGCAGTCGAGGAAGATGGGAGCGCAGGACGGGGAATGAGTCGTGTTCACCTCTTTCCTGCACTCTCTTCTCCAGCAATCGTGCTGCCTCTGTATCGACAGCACGTACCATGCCGCCCCCAGGACCTGAAACACACGAAAGAATCACGAGAAAATAGGTTTAAATCGAGAAAGAGTTTAGAGCGACTAGGCAAAAGATTGAGAATCAAGTCAAAAGAGTATGAAATCGAGAAAGTGCGAAAGATCAAGAATCACGAGAAAAGAGTCTCGAATCAATATTAGTCTAGTGACCATGTAAAAGATCGGGGAATCGCGAGAAAAGAGCCTCGAATAGAGTACTAGAGTTCGGAATCTGCTCGGGTTTTTCGTCTCGTATCCAGAGAAACAACTTACGTGGCTCGCGAGCATGTAGAGCAAGAGATTGTAGGCAGCTCCCGACCAGGCGGTCCTAGCCACGACGCCGGTGGTTTTGATGATCCGACGGTTGAGAGGGAACATGACGAAGAACCGAGGCACGTACTGCAACAGCACTATCAGCGACAAAGTGTGGTTCTGATGGGCAGCGTACCTGAACTCTCCAGCGTTTGGAATCACAAACCAAATCATAATCTAAACCGAAAGAAGAAAAAAAAATCCATCAGTGAAAAAGAATCGAAAAACAGCCAGAGAAATTGCTGCAAAAAATGTTTCAGATTGTGAACCTGAGGGAGAGGGAGGGAGGCGAAGAGGTCGATGATGAAGTCGGATTTGAGATAGCGAAGGGCGATGGCTCTGCGATCAAAGACGAGCTCGCCTCGGCCAAAGACGCGGGAGCTTTTGACGACGAAGGCGGTCTTGAACTTGAGGAAGATGTGGAGGAGGAAGAAGAGGTCGGCTAGGGTTCGGAAGAATGTGACGAGGATGCCGAAGCCGATGTCTATGGACATGCAGGCCGTGTTGGCACGGACAATCGGGAGGTAGAAGTAGAGAGGGTCCAGGAATAGAGCGACCAGACACGTTACCAGGAAGATGTGGTTCCATTTCGTGATCAGATCGCCGCGTGGGTCGAGTGTCGTGTCCCAGACGGAGGACCGGTGGTGTCGCCGCCTCCGGAGAGAGAATGCCGACGTCGGAAATCCGCGGAAGCGGGAGGATGCGTAGACGTGGAGGTTGTTCATGTCTCTTTTTTTTGTTGGTGGTGTTTTTTTTCTGTTGACGGTAACAGAGACACGAGTTTAGGAGAGAGAATTAATGTCAGCCAAGAGAATGGCATATCATATATATATACATATATATATATATATATATGTATGTACATATATATGTATATAAATCAAGATAGATAGATAAGCAGAGATGTGCACTTACAGTTACAGACAAGACAAAGTTAGAAAACTTCTTAATCTACCGATTTGTCAGGTCGGGTCTCTGCATATAACACGTTCTCATACAAAACCCTAGATCACTAGCTTGCTTGTACGTCACGCAACATCATTCCTCGGAGCATTCTCAGCCTTTATCCCCAACAAAGTATCACCTACGATCCACGGAAAGCTCACGAAATTCACCCTATCGACAAGATTGGTTGGATGATAAGTTACGTAATACCATGCAGACGCTAGTTTTCGCCGTTCCTCGTCACCCCCTCCGCAGCTTTCCTCGAACCATCCCTTGGCCTCTCGCTGCAAATCCTTCACCGATAGCATAATCCTGTCTTTCATATCATCGTACTTACGCCTGTCTCTTTGCAGATATGTCTCCCGATTTCTGAGAGTACCAGTAAGAATCTCTTCCTCGGTCTCAACCTCGTAATACTTCATCAGTTCACTTAATTTCCCGGCATACTTGTCTCTGTGGATCTTTGCTGTTTCCAGAAAGGCTTCCAAGCCATTAACTTCCAGTGTCGAATCATACTTCACCTCAGCAGTCTCCCCAAGTTTCCTCTGGGCCAAGAAGTTCTTCACCGCACGGTAAAGTTTTCCAAACACAGAATCCGAGATGTATGTTGATCTCCCAGATCGTTCTAGGAAATCAGGGAATGCCCTTGGTTTTAAATCAAAGGGCATCTCGGCTGGAACTCCGGTTTTGGCAAAGTCCACAGCCATGGAATGGAGATTTGCTAGCTGCAGGCATTTCTCGCTTCGGGCTTTTTCTGGGTCATGATCCGCATGGATCAAATGTGCAGTTGAGATTACGCCCAGCGTGTCATTTATCATGTAATCAACGACGAATTTGTGGATTTCCTACAAAATTTTCACGATTTTAGGAGTTGAATCCTGAAAATGGAACTAGTGAAATGAATCTGCAGTCATGAGTTATGTGTCCTCAGATCAAAATTCACAGAACTAACCTCTAACTTCACTTCATGATCCATTATCCGAGGTCTGCTTCCAGCGTAGTTCATCGGAGGGTCCGTTTGACTCGGAATAAGCTTCTCATCCCAGCTAACGAAAAATTGGTCGCCGTCAAGATCGCCACCAGAACATTCATTTGGATGAGGCCTGTGGAAGTAAGTGCCTTTAGAAAACTAAAGAATTAACACAATCATCAAAGGCACAACATTGCAACGGGCTAAATCGAGATTATACCTTTCGCCCTTCTTGGGAAAGACGATGCAATCAAGAAATTCTTTTCCTTCCAAACCGACCTCATATACCGCTTCAAGAACTCTGACATCTCCGGGGTGAAGGCACGGGTTTTTAGTCACCACCACTTTTCCGATGACAATCGATGTTTTCTCATCGACATTGCGGAAGAAACTCTGATCCCGGGACTCTAGTTCTGCTTTCGTCAGGGTTACACGAACGTACACTTGGCCATACTCCAGATTGCCATCTTCATCCAGGCAGCCGATCAAGATCCGCCCTTTCGGGACCAATATCCTGCACCTACTCTTTAATTCCAATAACTGGCTCTCACAGTTTACACGGAGCATCATCGAGAGGAAAGGTTCTGAATTTGGGCCATACCCTTGCATCAACATCTTAACCAGCATATTCTTAGAGTTTTCTCCACCCAGTTTATGCAAAACATCTAATGCTGCATTTCGGTCTTCAAGCATTTTCCCTATTATAGATAAGTGTCCCTCTTGCATTGCCTCAAAAACCGAATCTTCTATCCCGAGCGTGGATAAAAGGCAGATGATTTCCCGGTTCAAGAAGCAAGGCATTGACTCCGTCCACCGGGTGATGTTTAGCATCCTATTCGTGGAATCAAACTTGAGCATGCTATTGCGCAGAGACAGCTTCCTGAAGGATTTACGGTCAACAGCAATAACACCTTTGTATCCACCATAGCGTATTTGAAACGCTGACGGGGTATGATCCAAATCACACTTTTGTGCAACTTGTCGAGCAAATGCTTTAGAGATTTTTCCAATGCCGTCTGAGAAGCAGTAATCGATGCCGTCAGTAGTCACTTCAACGTCGGGAATATGTTCAACGTCTTGGGCAGGAACAACAATGGTCTGCCGAGAAGCACTGAACAACTGACCCATCCTGGCTGCACATTTTGAAACACTTCGGATCTTCTTGAAACATCCCATCCAGTCTCTAATGTCGTCTGCTTTTACCTTCTCGTTAGAAGAAAACATCCAGACAGAACCTCCACGCAGTTGGCTCGCTGAGAAGGCCAGAAACTCAAACCTTTTGGACCCGATGGTGATCCCTTCTTTAAGGATTGACAATATCCTGTGATAGATTTTGGTTCTAAAGGGTTTCGCGAAAAAACCTTTCTTGACGCTCACCGAAAGAGCATTTGCCGGCAGCTTACTCCAATCTTCCTCCACGAAGGTAACTCTCATAAAATCTGAAGCATGTTCTGCAAAGTGTTTCACAACATAATTTGCCTTCTCGAGCTCTGGACCCAAAAGATAAATCCTCGAGGGGGTAACGTAAGCTCGATGACAACTCATTATGTTGTCATCAATTAGCCTTTTATAGGACGACATAGGAGGTTGGATCATGTTTCTAACCAGTGAATGCAACTGAGTCTTGACAAACGATACAGGGTCATAACAAACAGAGCTTTGCTGGTTCAATTTGTGGAGAATCATCGTTGCAGTCTCCACACTCAAGCTACCGAGAATGTTGATTAATTCCATCTTTGAAGCAGCAAAAAGACTAATTTTCTGGGTGTGGACTAAGGAGTTGAGCCGGAAAAGGATCTCATACAGCAGATTCTTCCCCAAGTCGGAATTCACAAGCGGAACTACTTCCAATGCAGAAGCAAACATTTTGCCCTCTTCTATGGTCATATTTTTCGGGGATTCCTTATAAAAAGGAAAAGATGAGAAAATATCCGAGACCATTGAGCCTTGCCCAAGTTCCAAACAAAAGCAAGTTGCCTGCCCGATCGATCTAATGCCTGAGAAGTCAGCCGTGCGAACCCAGATAAAGTTGAAATCTTCCTTGGAGAAATGGTACCGATCAGCTCTGAACTTTGGATCGATATTAGGTCCCGATACCTTTTGGTATATCTTTGGTCCATATTTTAGCTGGAAATAACAACATATTAAGAATCAGAACTGATCAAGGACAACCAGTGTCACTGAAATCAGTAACACATGATCAAAACATAGATCAATACACACCTAAACAAAACCCAGTTAATCAGAAAGTGCTTGATGCAACCATAATAACTTCCACGCTCCAGAGAAAGAAAGACACCGACACTAACGATCTCCAGTTAAACCTCATCCAGACAAGTACAAGCTTCTAAACTAATATCCCACTTTGGCGTATTCTATTTTTTGAACATCAAGCTTCAAACTGAACTAAGGGTGTCAACTCCAAATGTAACCAGAATGTCTAAATGACAAACTACTCAGAACGACAATGGAACCTCAATTTTAAGCTCCAGACAATGTCAGGGCCTAAAGTTCCGACCAGAATCAGAGCCGACAGGCTGAAAAACAAGTGAAGCAGACTGAGGAACCACCAACACATAAAAAACCCTAAAACCTACACCATTATCGCAAACACTTACTAGCAAGCATTGAAGAAGAAGAAGAAACTTTACCCTAATAACACACGCATTCAACTCAGACGAGCCATTGGTGCAGCATCCAATGGTTTCAACTACATCTTCAAACCTAACTTCAACCTTGTAACATTCGCAGTTGTGTGAAACCCACAGTTCCATTCTCTTTCTCTCCTCCATGATCCAACACCTGATACCATCCCATCTCTCAACGGCGCACAACCGCCCTTCCTCGCCCGCCGGAAACCCAACCGACAAAACAGCGCCTTCGATTCTGTTCCGAGCATCGACGGGTCGGGGGATGATGTCATCGTAGGCTTCGGAAAGTCTGAGGTTGTGGGACTTGAAGAGGAGCCTGTTCTGGGAGGAGAGGAGGAGGGCACGGGCCTTGGCGTCGAGGGAAGTGAACTGCACGCGCCCGGAGGAGCGTGGCATCCAGCGGTTGTGAACGGTCGGGATTTCGACGGCGAAGACGGTATCGTCGCCGATTTGGAGCTCAAGGAAGCGGAGGAGATCATCGGCCACGATGGTCTGGGGAATGTTGGAGACTCTAACCGTGGGTAGTTTCGTCTCCGTCGCCATGATTGCCGGCGAGAAGAGAAGAGAGAGAAGGAGAGACTCTGCTTCGAAGTTCAGTAGCAGAGGACGATTATGGGAAGAGACGGCATAAATACTTTGCGTTCACCCAAAAAAAAAAGGACTCTTCCTTTGACTCGATTTCTGATGCGTGGAATAAATACCCTAAAACAAATATTAGAAAATTCGGATTCTATTATTTCGGATTTTAACCGATTCAAATAGTATGGTTATATTTAATTAAAAATTATATACTCGGATATTAGATTTTGAAATAATTTTGGGATCAGATTGAGTCAAATTATATTCCATTTACACAGCAAAAAAAAACGAAATTAGGAAACGACAATGAAAATATATTCGTCCCACTCTAGAATTTTCATACCATGGGTGGAGAGTCTCTAACACAGACAGAGGGTCTTGGCCTCTTTTTTCTGTCTCCAGGCGACCCATTGCCAAATCTTAGGACAACAATTTCATGTTCTACACATCGAACATCAGAAAAGCCAACAACACAGATACGTTCTAAAGCTCTCCAAAAAAAAAAAAGAAAAAAAAAACCATTTCCAGCGGTTTATCCTTTTACCTTAACAGGGAAGCAGCAGCGGCTCAAGGAAAAAACCAGAGAGTTACTCATTTCAAGAAGATATCATATATCAGAATCAGAACCCCTAAGCATCTGAAGAGTCTGAATTGCAAGGCCGAATATCGAAACAAGTGATCACAACGCGTTTACCATTCTCCGCATCTCAGCACATCTTCTAGGATCTGGCTCGGCAAGTGCCCTCTCTGTCAGCACATGCTTTATCCGGCACATTGATTTCCTCACCTGCATTCAGAGGCTTATCGGTAAGATGAAGAACTTTGGCATCCCAAGACAGTGGCAGATACGCCCAGAAAGCTTAGGATGACAAAAACCAGTCAAATGTTAACTAGTGATATACCGGAGGAAAGAACTATGTAGATACATTCTTTGGGTGGTTTAAACAAATTGAAAATCGGTGTTAGATACAGGAAGGCCAAGCTCGTATAGTTAACTGAACTCTACTCGCAACTTGGGTTTGGACAGCCTGTTTGATAAAGTTCAGGGAGTCGCCAAGAAATTCTGTAGACGAGGATTATAAAGATGGCTGAAATTACCTTAGGAAGACGTTCAGGGTTTGGAAATCGCAGGTTCTGTGCCTGAAGCATTTGACGCTGAGTCATCAGCATGTTCTTCTCTTTCAGAAGAACATACCATAGCTTATGAAGATCATCCCATGACTTGAGGCGCAGTTCTGACGCTTTCCAGCTTCGACCTGATAACCATGTAGTTTCAAGGTTCAAGATATTCTAGCAGACAGATGTTCAAGTGAAACGAGCAATCTTTGATTGAGATTGAACAGTACTAAATCTCTGAGTGGTCTGAGCAAATATCTTCTACTCGGAGCCTTTTGAGTCGCAGAGAAAGCAAGACAAACATATAAGCATGCTTTATAAGAATAAGAAACCCAGGACTAAAATACTGGGCAGAAATCGGACACTCGATCTTACAGCAGCCAATAAGCTACATTGCCCTGTTATTTTACCTTACTGTAGATTAAGAGGGAGTCAAAAGCTAATGAATGCTCAAAGTAAAAACCCAAGACTTGTGAAATTTTGAAGAGAGAGATGAGGTAACAGATTGTACGTTCCTTTGCCAAATTTTGCTGGAGAAAGTAATATCGAGGGGAAACTACTACATGACCTAACTAATGTAGAGCATCAATGAAAAAGCTAACGACGCGAAAAACCAGAAATCCGAAACATTAGCACTACTCAAAACACTGAAATTCATAAAATCACCAAGTAGTGCCATGCCACATTTATACACCAGTCAATCACAGATCACGAATTGATTCAATCACAAACACAAGTTAATATGCATGTCTTGACAAACATTCAAAATGCTAAGCTCCCGGCAAACATCCGGATTCCGGAACATTAACCTTTTTCAAAACTCCCTTACCAATAATCACACGAGATGTATCCACACATACCTAAGAACCTACACGGGCGGACTAGCCATCATATCATGCATTTCTAACATCAATATCATTTCTTTCTACCAAGACAAGCCCGAGATGTTTTACGTGAAGCTCTCTCCAAAACTTTGTAAAGTAGCATTCACCAGTGATTAGTGAGACAAAATAACTCAACCCGGATCAAGTTCCTGTTATTAATTAGTTGCTAGTAACAGCAAAAAGGAAAGGCAAAACAAAGATAGCAACCACCTTATCACACATTTTCTTACACAAAGTATAATTGGAACTTGCAAGGCATTTCACGCTTAACCTTCTCCGTAGATTTAGACAAGCGTTCATCAATGTCAAGAAGTACAAACCAACCAAAGACGAGCGATTTTTTAGGTTCAAAAAGCAATGCACAACACAGGAAACTCACCGTATACAATGGGCTTGTCTTCTTCCTGGCTTCTATCCACCTCGAAGAACTCCTCGAGAGGGTTTTTCGCCGTCCGCCCAGTAGAAGCAGCCGCCGCGGCAGTCGACTCCGTTCTCGTGGTAG